>NW_009728726.1:0-201 GCF_000703405.1 Apaloderma vittatum
GGGAATCGAACCTGCGACCTTAGCGTTGTTCAGTGACTTAGACCAGCTGTAGACTCTGGGTCAATAACACATGTGATATGATCCGTTTAGGCGTGCGCACACCGTTGGAAAAACATCTACTATGAGACAGAATACATCCTGCCCCATGGCTTCTGCAACATCATTCCCCCCAACCTGCAGCCCAACGGGAGGAAGCTCTTT
>NW_009728726.1:232-25620 GCF_000703405.1 Apaloderma vittatum
ATGAAGGTAAGGAGTGTGGGAGCTGGGAGCAGGGCTCACGTACCTTGCTGTGCTCTCATTTTACAGCTGCGGTGTTTTCCGTTTATTTCCAAAACCGTCAACAGTAGTCCTCACTACTGATGTTTTTCTTTCTTGGATTTTATTTTTTTTTGGTAGCATATATCTGTTTGTGTTGTGATTTATCATAGGACTAGAGGGAGGAAAAAGGGCTACTTAACACCTTGCGCACTTTGAGAAACTTCTGCAACAGTTTATCCTAACTGTGGCTATGTTTAGGGAGCCATAAGATGTCTTGGTCCCTGTTTGGATCTTCTGAAGATTTTGATTTGGAGTACATGAAGAGGGAGGCCTCCAGCTCTGAGCAGTGGATGGCTGTGGCTGTTGGTTCTGCTACAAATCCCGCGTGTCAGCATTTTAATTTTCCAGCTCTGTGGTGCATGTGAGACTCTTGTATCATGTTTCCTTTCCTAAAGACTTCAGAAGAGAGAGTCTCCTCGGCCAGTAGCAATTAACTAAACAAGAGGATCAGTGCACTGTTAGCAAGAAGATAGGGTATCTCCTAAGATTTCATGGCATTCAGAGAAACACCTGGGGGAAGGCACCTTTTTGGTTCCTCCTGTTGGTTCTGGGCATTGCCTTTCCCTTCTCGCCTGTAGGAGCCTGAGGAAGCTGCCACTGCAAAGCCATGCAGTAGAGGTGCACGCACTTATGCATGAGCATGAAATTGATTGTTATTGAAATGAAAGAGGTTTTGAGTCTTTTGACCCAGCTGTGCCAGCTGCTCTGCAGCAGAATACAAGTAAATTATGTAAACCTTCCTGTTGTGAGCACCATCCTACTGTATTTGTGCCTTCCCCCTCGTCTCCTTGATCCTGTCAGCAAAATCAGGATAAAGTCTCACAGTGAGGTAATACACTGCAAATCATCTGAAATTAGCTTTTTGGTCAACGCGCAGGTGCAGGGAAGCTGCTGGGGCTACCCCTGAGCCTTCTGAGCCTGTCACTTCTCCTGCACTGTGTTGAAAGAGGCTCGCCTGAAGCCATGGCTGGGAGGTGGTTTCTGGAAGAGATGAACTGCCTATGTTTTTCTGTGCGTCATGTCTTCGAAGTAAAACTGCTTCTAATCTGACAGGATGTTTGCCAGGAATTGCTAGAAAATAGAAATGTGTGGGCCTAGTACACGCAGAGCAGCCAGTGGAAAGTTGGCAGGGCTGGTGCAGTACAGCGTTGGCCTAGTTTCCCTCCATGCTATTGTGAAAATTAGAGGTTTGGGACTGATTTTCTCCTCTCCCCTCTGCCATCAGACATGAAATCACAAAGTATCAGGAGGGGTGGTTCCCTTTGTTTACTCCTGGATCTTTGAGATTTCACTAAAACAAACTCAAAGAGAAAGTTGTGGTACGTTATGCAGAGGGATTTGTTGTTTGAGGTTTGCTGTGAAATAAGACTGCAGCCATCCTTGGAACTTTTTGCCTTCACTCTTTGGAAGCAGCAGAAGAAATTCTCCTCCACTGACACCAAGGAACAGCCCAAAGAGAAGTGGCGAGTCTGATAGGGGTAATAAATGCTGCGAGTAATACAGCTCAAGTGCTGCTACACCAAGAGCCTCTGCGGCCATCGCTGGGAGGCTGCCAGACCCATGGCTGCAAACCCTGCACTGAGGAGCAGGCTTTCGCCTGCTGACGTCCTGACCTCTTGGCCTTCTCCAGGACTTGCCATATGTGAATGGGTCCAGGCAGTTTCATGCTCGTTTCCAGAAGCCCCTTCATTGGCACGGCTAGGGCGATAAGCCCTGTTAAGAGGCTATTGCGGCCACGTGGTCCACAACCAGAGCTGGCTCTCACCTAACCGGGGAAGAGTGCAGGCCAGCTGAGTGTACATCAGTCTCTATCTATGTCTGTGTGTTCGTGAGTGCACCTCGAGTCAGATTATTCATTTGTATAACAAAAGTCTTGTTGCAGAAATAGAGGAGTCTGACCTTGAGACAGACATACTTAATGCATACGGTATGTTTTCTCTCCATGTAAAGCAAGCTTAATAATTAAAGACAAAGGAGGAAATGAAAATTTCCTGAGTGGATGGTAGTGGTGCAACAGTACAGAAGTCTCAATCCATTTTGTTCTTGTCTGGCTTCCCTGAAACAGCTGACGGAAGTCTGGAAGTGATTGAGAGCTAATGAGAACAGCAGTAAGTCTAATAGTTAAGTGCAGTCTCTCTGAGTAGGAATTAATCCAATTTATGTGAACTGGATGTCCTTTGTGGTATAGCTGGCATATGGAGCTACAGTCTTCAAGGCAGTGCTTTCACTTGGTTACTTTTCCCATAGTTTTAATGGCCTTCCAAAAAAAATGGAACTGCCTCTTCATTCCCTGTGATACATTCCTTCCCTGTGATTGTGAAGAGAAATGATGACTGCGTCTGCTGTGAGAAGCAGCTGAGCTGATGCGGAGAGCTGGGATGGTTTCCCACATCTCTGTGGTAGGAGTTGGTGGTGGAAGTGGGGAAGATTGATGGACCCTTTGGTTAGTAAATAAGAGGGACAGCACATGCTCACGTGCTCACCCCCAAAGGGATAAGCAAGTTTCCCCACAGAGTCCAGACCACATTTGATTTTCTGGGAGCCATCAAAACACCCCTGCTTTGTGGTGCAAACCCAATACCACAATGCTAGGTCAGAAAGATTACTACTGTTTTTTCCTAGTGTTAAGATAGGAGGGAAGAGGCTTCCAGTGCAAATGATAGTTTACTGTAACTGTCCACTTTGCCTCCATCTGCACTCTGAAGCTTATGCTATGTTACAGCATTGAAGTTTGCTTTGAGAGGTTTGCTCAGAGAAGTTGAGGAGCATTTGCCTTTAGAATTGTCACACATTGCAACTTATCCTTTCTATTAGTATATTGTTTTATCCAGGCTTCTTCCTCAGCCTTACTTCTCTCATAACCTGAGAGATTCATGGCTACAAACCACTACTACTACATGTTCTATGCATTTATTCATGGCCCATCTTCAAAGTCACAGAGGCAGCCACCTCTTCCAGAATCATCCCCATCTTACTACTTTGCTGTCAGCTATTGCCACAGAAGTTGGTTCAGTGACTTATGGCCTGTGTGATCAGGGGTGCACAGCAGTCTGTGGGCAGAAGAGAAGGAACAATAAGGAAATGTAAAAACAAAGGGCTTTGTTCATGACAGCAGTTATTGCCTGGAGCTACGTGGAAACTACCGAATCCACTGTACGCAATAACTAAACCTTGTGCAAATGTTATTCAGGTGTGTGAAAGCTGTGAGCTGACACAGTAACTGTAGAATTTCCTGCTGGTTGATTATTTAGTTGGATGGATGGATGGGTAGATGAGGAATGATGGATGAATGAATGATGAATGACAGGTGTCACTAGTGTGCACTGAAGTGGAGAGGAGTTAGAATCAATCTTGATTTTTATGCCTTTTGGCCTCATCCATTGCTTAGGAGAGGCAACCTAGCTCTAGGGAGGAGGCAGAAATCTGTTACTGTCCAGGGTGGGGGGGCGGCACTGCGGTGTGACCATGGGTGCATGGATGAAGAGGAGCCCTTCTTGGCCATGGAGGTGGGGATATGCTACTGCATGTGGGAGTTAGGTGGTCTGCTGAGGAGGGGTGGTTTTGTGCTGAAAGGGCTGTACTGGGATCCAGGAGCCCAGTGTATATCGAGGCTGGGCTGCTGGCTCCCTGAGGAGGATTGTATCTGTCTGGATTCCCCTAGAATCTAGAATGGTGCTGATCTCTGCTCTGTGTTGGTGGAGCTTTAAATACCCAAACAGCCACAACATCCAGGGTGTTTAGGCCTCTGTGTTTCCATTTCCTCTTGTTAAATGACGCTAAAACTGTTTTCTTTTTCAGAGGTGATAGGTGCTGCACTACTGCAATGAATCTGTTTATTTGTCTTCTGTAGGCTCTATTTTTACCTGGGAATCATTGTCAGGTGTTTATTCAAGTCAAAATGTTTTCATGTCTTATTTTCAGTTCACAGAAGCACTGCTTATATCTAAACTCTGAATTTACTTGAGATGATGCAATCCCATCTGTCCACTGTTACAGCCATAGTGTAACTGTTTATTTAAGTGAAATGTAGAGCCATTAGTTTGAGCAGATAGTAAGTGACTAATATAAGTGACTTAAACACCGAGCATTACTTAAAGCCATGAACAATGTGTGTGAAAATATGAGATTCATTGGACATACCTACTCGGTGTATTGTACATCCATTTAAACCACCAAATTTGTCCCATTCCTTATGCATTAAAGCTAATAATCATTTAGTTCACTTAAAGAATAATAGTTTTTTTCATTGCCAGACAATGAAAACAATGTATGTGTTTATGTTCCTTTTCTAATAACATGTATTGCTGATGAAAATCAGCTGTATTTTGTCCTCTGATATTGAGACTTTTGTTTTAGGTTATTCCTAGATCTGAATTTGTTTGTGGTTTTTTTTTTCTTTTTTCCTCCTACTTTTTAAAGTAGGAAAAATTTATATTATAATAAACTAATGCTACAAATTCAGTAGGCTTTTTGACTTGATTAGAGAAACAGGTTAGTTTTTGTGCATGCATAGTTTCATTAGTAAAATTCTGTTTATCTTATGAAACAAAGCAATTTTGCATGTTTGTTAACTGCAAGAAGCTATGGAGCACTCTTCAGTAACAGTCTTGTTACATTGCTGAAGCTGCTAGCATTCCTTCTGCCATCCTGTGTTTTTGCATGACCTTGATTTATCTTTGCATATGGATTCAGGGACAGCTTGTGGCGTTATGATGGGTGAGGGTTTGGAGGCCTTTAGTCCTTGCCCAAGTCTACAGCAAAGCTCCAATGACTGAGGAAGCCACCATTGTGTTTGAGGCTTTTAAGTGTTTCTGAATTCTGAAGAAAGTTCTGGAAAGCCTGCTTATAAGAGAAAGAGAGATCTGAAAATCCAAAATAAGAAATGAGTTTTATTTGCCTCCCATCCCATGCTGAAGCATTCCCTACAGTTATGCTGTTACTTGCCTGACCTAAATCTTTCACTGCATATATGAAATATCCTATGGCAATTTCCCCCATTTATTTTAAAGTGAATAGGCCCGGTGGGGGTGGGGGGGTTGGTTTGGTTTGGTTTGGTTTTTTTAGAAAATACTTAAAGAAACGGTGAGCCAAACATAACAGAATTTTATAGGGAAATGCAACATTTTAAATCCATGAAGTTTTCAGTGGGGCCTACTTGCAGCAGCTGGCTATGGGCCTGACATGGAGAGCCATTGAGGCTTGCTCTCGAGAGAAATATGTGCGTAAGAAGCACTCTCTTCTCCAGTGCCAGATGAGGAGCCTGTTTGGCCTTTAAGAGGCCATGCCCTGGATGGGGTTGTGAGTAGGGTCTAGCAGGGACTGTGGCTTCTGTTGCCTAAAGGGACAGTGGGTGCCATGGTCTTATGGTGGGCTGGGCACCTGGCTGGCAGGTGACAGTGGCTTTTCAGTCAGGGCACTGCCTGAGCATCAACCTGAGCCATTCTAGCCCTCCATACAAAGAAAGAGTATCTGCTGAAGTGAGATTTAAAATAGCAGTCTCTAAAGCCTTGAGCTCTGGCATTACAAAAGGCTCCTGCTATGTTTAGGGGGTAAGGCAGGAGGGCGTCTTCCAGATCTTGAGGGCCACAGTAGCTAGTACAGTTTTGTTTTGAATTCCAGTAGCTCAAGTGCAAAACTGGGAAGAGGCGAGGTCTCTTCATATTTCAGTACATCATGTGAAGGGAAAACCTTGGCTGGAAGTGAAAGCATCTGAATGGGACGAATGTGGATCTTGCTGAGTTTCATCTGCTGCAAGGGTGGGAATCCAGCCATAGTGAAGGCAGGGCCTTTAGGACGTGCACAGCATAATTTTTCAGGAAATGCCAGAGACAGAAACCTCATCTCCTCAGCTCTCTGAATAAAAAAATGTTCCTATCAATAAACAAATATTTTCTTTCCCAGGCAAGGAGTGCCTGGCTCTGTGAGAGACTGTATGTGGAGAGCTAGTGCTTCAGAGCCCCAGCAGCATTTTCTGAAGAGCCATGAGCAAATATGGGCTTCATTTCTCAGTGAAATTGTTGTGAATTCTTGATAGGAAACCCAAGTATGCTTCTGGCCCTCCTGGCCTGGCGGGACATACATCTGCTTTGGCAGGACCCTGCCTTGGCCAAGGGCATTAGGCATTTGGCCTGTAAGTTGTGGATCGAGTCACTCTTCTGCATGGTCTTTTCAACTAAACCTCTCCCTGTGGAACTAGTATGATCTCAGCAAATTCTTTAAAATCTGAGCATCTTTATAAGGTTAGGAACAGACTATATATAATATATAAAGGAGGGATGGTGTGTGTGTACGTATGCGTGTATCTATGTGTGTATATATATACACATGCATGCATACAATGTTTTGGAAGAAATCTGTGGGAAGGCAGCTGTGTATAATGAATTTCTTTTGGCCTTCAATAAGATAAAATGCAACTCAAAAGGGACTTGCTTGGTTCCACAGAGGAAAATTGTTCATCGATTTCATTAAAATTTTTCTCATTTAGCAATGAGTTAATGGTGCTTGCTTATAGAAAAAAAATATTCACAATTACAAGGCTATATGGTGAATGTTTTTGGTGCCTGACTTACTATAATATACAGGAAGTGTCAATATATTGAAGCTGAGCGCTCATTAGTATGGTAAGTATTTGAAAATAATGCTCTGGAAAACGTTCCAATCCAGCTCTAAATTTCAAATGCTTGTAAACTGAAAATGCTCCAATTATGGTGGGATGGAAAGTGTTTTTTTTTCTTTTTCTTTTTTTTCTTTTTTCTTCCTCCCTACTGCCCTGAATCTAATGTATTTCTAAAAATATTTTTTCCTCTCCTGCAAAAGGATAAAGTAAAAATTCCTCAGGTTTGATAAAATTGCTACATAAAACAGAGAAACAAAAACTGTAGTGATGCTTATTGGGTCCCCTGTGAACTGGAAGCTCTGAGCAGGTGGCCAGGAAAGCAGCAGACCTGAACATCCCTCACATGGGACTGTTGTTCGATCACCTAGGAAGGCAATGTCCTCTCCTCAGTCACCACCTCTCTCCTGAGGCTGGTGTCCTGAAGCATCCCTCCACCAGAAATGTTTATGGGGGCTTTGGTGACAGTTGCTGTAGGGGAAGATCACTGTATTTCTCTGAGGGTAGGGATGGGCCTGAGGATTAAACTTCCTAGTGCAGGGTTGGTGCCATGCAGGCACATGCATCACCTCTTGCTCCTCGCTTTCCAGATGTGCTGATCTGGCTGCCAGAGGTGGAAGTCTCTTGATACACCGTTACTGAGGCGATGCTGCTGCTGGTATCCTGTGACTGTGACACTGCTCGTTTAGGCAACCTGCCAGTGGTCCCTTCAGTTTCAGGCCCCTTACATTAATCCCTGATGTGGGTGAGGATGCTGCCATGTTGCTCATTGGTGGCAGATCCACTGATAAAACCCAAGAGTCCTGCGTGCTGATGTCTACCCAGGATGTGTGTGTAGCAACACAGACAGATCAAATGGAGAGTGTGTGCTGTGCTGGGGGTGACCACAGGTGGTTTTCTTCTGTTCTCCCATCCAGAGTACAAGAAGAAGTACGGGGAGGAACATGGCTCGTGCCAGGCAGGGATTGCAGGATTCTTCACTGAGGTGAGCAGGGATGCATGCGTGGAAGGGATGGGGTTGGTGAATGGCTCTCTGGCCACATGCTCCAGGAGGGGAGCCCCAAGCATGGCTTGGACAGCAGGCTGAGCCCTGAGCGTGGTCCCTTCTTGCCAGCAAACACCTTCCTGCCTTGCCCGACCTCCTACTTGCCTGCATCTTGCACAGCGTCTGCCCAGTGGTTCGTATGCAGGTGTATGTGTCTCCGAAGGTCAATGGACAATATTCCCTGGGAAACATCCTCAGGGAATATTTTACTTTAGGTGATGTTGTTTATGTATGTGTACATGTGGGTATGTGTATCTATATGATTATATATATGCATATATATATGCACATGCACGTACATAGATAAGATAAACAGGTTTTTTCAGTTCCTTCTTGCAAAACGATGGAGAAAAAATAATGTGCTGTAATATATGTTTCAGAGCTGTTCTAAATGCTGGACCATATTATTTCCTGGACAGAAGTCTATTAGCTATGTTTTAGTTATGTCAAGGATGAATTTATTCCCTTACGTATGTATTGACAGTTTTTTGTAATGGTTCATGGTTGTTTTTAGGTTTTTTTGGTTCTTTGTTTGGTTTGGGTTTTTAAGAAAAGAAAAAAATTATTTCAGTGTCAGGCTCCTTGTTACGGTTATGTCGAGTATAAACTCTCTCCTAATTGAATATATACTGGTCTGCAGAATTTATTGTCCAGGTCAATATAAGGAGAATAAAGGTGTCCTCTTTGAAATGGCAGAAGGTCATTTTGAAGTAAAGTGGGATGGCAGGTGATGTTGCCACAGTGGCACTATCTGATAACTGGGCATTCAGGCAGCAGCAGCTGTTTCCTGGCTTGTTTGCTCTCTCCAGCCTGTTTCTGTTCCCATGCTTTAAATCCTCTTTTGCTACCGTAGTTCAAAAGATGTCTTTGAACTTTCATTGCTTCGGCTTTATGGCAGCTCACTAGCAGGAAACGCAGATAAATGGCTTTTTGGGTCAAACAGGCAAGCCCCTACTGTATATTCAGCACTGCTGATGGTAGTCATTCTTGCCAGTAGATGATGCCTTGACCTCAAGGGCATGGCCCCTCCCAAGAAAAAAAGCTGTTGCCAAGCATGTCCTGCTCTCTGGTTGAGTTTGCAGTTCTGTCCCCATAGCCTTATTAGAAAAATCCTGAAGGGATCCTGGGCGTGGTAATATTTTCCCAGAAGGATGGAGTCCACCCATGGCTTTGCATTGAATGGAGATGTGAGGCAAAGTAGCTGTCTTTTGTGTCTCCTCCAGGGACAGAGAACTTACCTAGGCTTAATGCTCACTAGGCTTTATTTGGTCCCTTTTTGGAGTAATTTAGAACCACATCCAGAAGTAAGACTTCCCCACGAGGATGCCGGATGCTTTGGGACAATGTTTTTCTAATCTCTTTTGCATGCAAATGCACCTTGGATTTTAACTTGAAAGCATTGTACATAAGCATCTACCTTTGGATGATGGATGAAACTTTGCCCAATTTCTAGTATTGTAAAATCCTGAATCGTTCTGTCTGCAATGCAATATAGCCAGATTGTCTCTCAAAGAACGGGGTGTATCTGAGGACAGAGCAAGGCAAAATGTTCTAACTGTGATGTAGGGCAGAGTTGAGTGCCTGGCAGTTCTTTAGCTTCACAGTAGTACAATCAAAATCCTTGGTGCTTTCATGGGATAGATTGGTGTAGCATGTCAGTCAGCATCAGGGCATGGTCTGTAGCTGAGTGGTGGGTCTGAGTGGGCAGGGATGCTTCTGTCACTTGGTGAAAGTCTTTAGGTCTTCTGGAGGATGGTTGAGAAAAGCAGCAGGTGGAGAGAGATTTTTGGGAGGATCGTGCTAGTTTGATTATTAGTAAGGCTGATGAAGGCTTTCTACTGACATGGCAGGACAGCTGAGCAGAAGTGGGCCATAAAAGGGGAGATCACGTGTCTCTAGCATGTGTGTAGTCACCTCCATGTTTGGGAGGAGGGATACTCTCTATGTGCGCGTTGAATGGAGATTGTTACAGATGAACTTACAACTCATGTTTTATCATAGAATCATAGAATGGCATAGTTTGGAAGGGACCTTAGAGATCATCTAGTCCAACCTCCCTGTTTTGGGCAGGGACGCCACCTCTCGACTAGACCTGGCAACACATGGGGACCGAGCGGGAATCGAACCCACGGCCTCGGTGTTGATCCTTATTGCCAGCACCGCGCTCAAACCAATTAGCTAACCGGCCCCCTAACCTGTTTTAGGTTAATTAACCTGTTTTAGGTTAATATCCCATTCTTTCTCCATTACTGTTTAAAGCATGATTTTTTGTCCAGTTTTGGTTGTTATTTATTTTTATCTCAATCCTTTCCCCCACACCCTTCTTTTTTTCCTGCTGTAGGAGCTGGTCGTCATGGGGGCACCAGGATCCTATTACTGGACAGGAACTGTCAAAGTACTGAATCTTACTGACAACACGTATTACAAGTTGAATGATGATGCTGTGATAGCCAGACGGTACACATACCTTGGTAAGCAGCTTTCTGGCGCTGACTGTGAGAACAGATCGGTCCAAAGCTCAAGGCTTTGATGCTGTAAAGTTGATACGGGCTCTTTTTGGTGGTGTAGAGTATTTTTATGAAAAGCGTGGAAGGAAGAATGTCTGAATTAGAGTTACCTACCTGGAAAGAAATATAAGCAAAGAAGCAGCTAGAATATTCCATTTTTATTTGTTTGTTTTAAAAAAAAGTCAAGTTTTTGACTAATATAGAAATTACATTTCAGCTGAAAAGCAGATTGGGTGGTAGTGGCCTCTTATGTTGCTGCTTTTGCCCTATGATGGACAAATTATTTGTCATTGGTTGGGCTGCATGTGTGCTTACACTTGCCTTTAAAATGAGTACAACACCTAGTTGCAGAATGTATATTGCAGATACAAAATTTATTTCAACAAAAATGGCACTATATAGGTGAGTAGTTGGCAACAGAAGGATGTTGTGAAAAGATTGGCTGTAGGCTTGACTACAGCTTTAGCTCAGTTAGTTTTACTGGCTGTAAAACCAGCTAATGTCCCAAAATACTTAATATAAAGGTTTCCACCTAATCCCCAGTGCCTAAGACTTCTGAGATTTAGAAGGCATTTCAAACAGTCAGTAGTTTGATATTGTTTGACTAAAGACTCGCTGACCTGTGTTTTTTCCCTTTAACCTTTAGTCTTCAAAAAAAATACCGTTTGGAAGATGCTTCTTGATGATAGCTAAATGAGGAGTGTATATATACATATTTAAGGACATAAATAGGTCTTGCCACTGATAGGCTTGAATTATAGTGTTTACCATGTAGACAAGAGCTTCATAATTTACAGTAGAAGAGCAGGGCAAATACAAGATGGCCTTAGAAGGAAAGCACTCTACTCTGGTTATTATGTATCATTTTAATATATCAAACAAGACTGAAATCTTTGATCTCCTCCTTTCAGATACACTCCTCCTTCTTCGAGCTATCCTTCCATTTTTCTTCTTTCTAAACAAAAGTCTTCTTAAGCCGTTAACTTCTCTGACCTCTTTGCCTACTGTCCTCCGTTCTCACTGCCCCCCTGCTCCCCACCCCCAGCCTAAAAGGCATGTAATTTTCCGAGCCTTCCTGGGAAGTAATTTTAGCCAAAGGAGGACACTTCTGTTCGGTTGATGTGGGACTGTTGCTCTTTGATGTGATACTTTGCTCTGTTTGTGTGTGCCCATTCCTGTTTTCCTCTTAATTTTCTGGACTGCTGTTTACTGAAATGCTCCCTGTAAGTATTTCATGTGTCCCTCACTCAGCTTCACACAAACTTTTCTTCTTTTGGCTTTTGAAGTAGTATTGGAGGGCGCACTGTCACTTCCCACCACTGCGAGCTTTTAAACAGAGTGTTGATGCAGCCTGAGCAGAACAGTTGCTGAATGCTGAGAACACGCAGCCCAGGCGGAGCAGTGAAACCCAGTGAGGGTGATCCAGTGGGCTGACCTGTTTCTTATGGTTATTTATTAATCAATCAATTAATTAATTAATGTATTTCCTCTCTCCTCTCCCACTTCACCCCATCTGCTGCTCAGGATATGCAGTAACAGCAGGTCATTTCTCTCAGCCAACTGCCACGGACATTGTAGGAGGAGCTCCCCAGGATGGAGGCATCGGAAAGGTGCGGCGTTTTGTGGTCAGATGCAATGGGGCAAAAAATGTAATACTGATGCCATTTCTGTGTGTCTGAGAAGTGAAGATTTTTTTGCCTACAGGGTAGTTTTGGAGCAGCGAGCCAGGGAGAGCTGTGAGGTACTTTGCAGAAGTCATCAAACTTTCTTGCCCTGCCCCTTCCTGGTGCCTCACATCCCTCAACCCTCTGTTTCCTCTCTCTCCCACCCAGTCTTTACAATATTTTAATGAGACATAAGCAATATTTCTTTCACACTGGTTTTCTTTAGGATTTTTAACATACAGGTGTCACTTAAACAATTGCCTGCAAATGAAAAGATTTGGAAGAGGCAGTTTATCTTCTCCTTGTTTTTTTCATACGTTTGACTGTTTCAGTATTTACTTTAGGATAGCATCTCTAATAGCATGAAAAGCTATTTACTAGGTGACTTGATGTCCCTCTTAAAACTTCATAGGATGTTGATGTTTAGTGGATTAGAATCTGGGTTTCTGCCAGCTGTACTTAGAAATCTTGGTGATAACCTCTTGAGAAGGAGAAAAAAAAGTTTTCCTGTAGACATACATATGTTTGATGTCTCAAAGATGTAAGCAAGTGAATGGCTAGATGGAAAAGGCTGGTGAGTGAGGTGCACCTGGTGTTCCTGTGCCAAATACCCAGCTGCTATTGGGAGAGCCGGTTGAGGGTGAGCGCTGTGACCCTTATACCCTTCTGAACTAAAGGTGGAGAAGTGGAAGTGGAGAGAGGGAGGGAAGGATGTAAAAGATCTGCTTTTATCCCTCTTTTGTGAAAATCCAGTCCTTTGGGGACCTGCTGCCACATGTGTTTGAGCAAAGATGTCCTGCAGCCCCCTTCCATCTTCCTCGCTTTGGCTCTTCTGCTCTGTAGGGACATGAGTTGTAGCTGAGTCATAACAATAAGGAGTGAGAGGTCTCCTTTGTCAGGAACAGTATCTCTTGGTTTAGTCAGATTATTTTTGGTATTAACCATGTCTGAGCAATGCAGTTCGGGAAAATGGAATATAAGCAGAGGGTGAAGTTGGTACATATACCTGATCTGTCATGATTAGGACATAGGGAATATAGTAGCAGTGCAGTTGCTACTGAGAGGACATGTGCCTGGGGAAGACATAGTTTCCTTATGCCAGGTGCTCTCTTATGGCTTCTCCAATGCATCTTCCTTCCAACTTTTTTTCTCAGTGGAACAGATTTAATTTTTGTACAAGGAAGGGGAAAAAAAAAAAATCTCTTGACATGAGATCGTGAGAAGCAGCTGACCTGGTAGTTTAAAGACTACTGCTCTGGCTGCAAAAGCTCCTGTTATTCTCCCTTGGCATGGGCTGTGGGTAGCAGGAACACATGGCAAAGGGATGGTGAGGCATGTTGAGTACAGGTCATAACGCTGTGCAGTCTTGTGCTTTACACATTCTGTAATAAGCTGATCTCTTCCATTTCCCTGATAGAAAGCGATTAGCATTGTCACACCCTTTTCACTGAAAGTAAAGCCAAGCTCATTGCTGAGACTGAGTAATTTCTCCAAAGTCAGTAAGAGTGTCATTAGTTAAGACTGGGTTTGGAGTTGTGACATCTGGCAACGTACTCTCACTGCTAAGCATGCCACTGCAAAACCTAGCGAGTCCTTTATATCTAGAGCAATTGTCCACAGTAAATGTGTTCTGTGTTCTTAACTGAAAACAGCTTTGAACTCGGTCTCACCACCTATTAATAAATCGCCAGATATTCAACTATGTCAAGTGTTTGGCTCCACTTCATGGCCTAGGAAGCAGAAGATCTCCTGTTCTGCAAACTGCATGAGCGCACCTGCTGGGAGGGAGCGTAACAAATGCTGGAGAAGTCTCCAAGGCTGACTGAGCCAGCCTTTCTGTCAAAGAGATTCCCATTCTACAAGCCTTGCATTTAGGTCTTAAATTCTGGTACAAGAGCTGTTATTGAACTCATAGCAATACTTTTTCCTGAGAATTCCTGGTTAAACAGCTTCTCTGTGGAAATGAGCAATAAGTAGACTATATTTGAATAGTATTCTGATTTACAGGTTGTTTCAGAGAGAAACAGTGCAGATGCCTTGGGTGGTCCGACTGGGATTTTAATCTGACGTTTGCAAAAGCACTGTGAAGTTTGCAGTGCAGTATGTGCAGGCATGTGTCCTTGAGGAAGTGAAGGCTGGATAAGGGAAGGGAAGCAGGGTTATGCCTTCTCAGCCTTTTATCTTGCTCAATTCTCGATGCCACTTACTTGAGAGTTGGAAAGTCTTGACTGGTTGCTTTTTAAATACTTACGTGTGGACATACACATATGCACACCAAAAAATTGGTGACAAGATACAAGCATTTCTCATGATAAGAGGCCTGTGATTGATCAGGAAAATGGGGAACTCTATGCTTTGTCCTTTAAACGAAGACTGAGCAATGAAGTAGTCATGAAATTGGATCTTGGCAATAGCCATTGATAGATCATGGTTTAGATATTATTTAGAAAGCACCGATGCTGTACTCTGGTGTTCTTTATAGTTAGCATTGGTTAACTTTTTCCTTTTTCTTTTTTCAGGTTTATATTTTCAGAACAGACAGACGATCAGGCTCTCTAATAAAGATTTTTCAGGCTTCAGGAAAAAAGGTGAACTTTTTTGTACTTGGTTTTCTTTCAAGGGGTAGAGAAGGGGGAAATGATAGCAGGCTTATCTCAGAGCATCACTTTCATTCCACTGCTTCATGAGTTACCAAGCAAATTCTGTTTCTTCTTATCCTCCCAGAAAAGCTAAACCTGTTGTACAGAACAGCGGTATGTCCTTTCTCCTGTAAGACAAAAATATGTATTTGGTAATAAAGCAGTGAGGAAATGTCACCCCTTACCTGAAGCTGCCTGTGTTTTCCTGGAAGAAGAGGAAGTACAGAAGAAAAAGGTTACTGGTGGTGTCTAGCTCTAGGAAGACCTGCCATGCTCCAAAGTATCTAATGTGTTTGACTGTATCATCAACTTCAAAGTATTAGCATGTTTTGTTATTTTTTTCCCAAAAAACCACAGTTGCAGTCTTTTAAAACGTGCCTGGAATAGGGAAAAATTACAGGCATGTGTAGGTGGATGGTGTGACTTGTATTTTAGGCCCTCTCCGAAATTTGTCTTTCTCTGCACCAGCAGAATTGCAGACAGCTTGCAAGGAAAAGACCTCCCAGTTCATCCAGGGCATCTCCTGTGTTTGATTACTTCCTGTTAATTTCTTTCCCTGTTGA
Organism: Apaloderma vittatum; assembly: GCF_000703405.1. Taxonomy (NCBI): domain Eukaryota; kingdom Metazoa; phylum Chordata; class Aves; order Trogoniformes; family Trogonidae; genus Apaloderma; species Apaloderma vittatum. The sequence goes on from NW_009728726.1 coordinate 15,342, forward strand.
CTTTTAAATGTCCCTAAGGATGAGCTCCTGGAGAACTATTCCTCAGCCTAATAAATAGAGCTATCAGGAAGTTTCCAGGTCTCAGCCAAAGACTGTAATTTTTCAATTAATTGCATGACTCTTATGTGTGACTTAACTAAGCAAGTATTTACATCCTTCAAGTACTTCTATGCTGTCATCTCCTCCTTACCCATTAGCATCTGTCTTCTATAAATTCTTTAAAATTCAACTGAGAATTTTATTTTAAGGAGAAAGCTATCCTAAATCACCCTTTTTTTGTTTTGTGATTGAAATATAACCAGACATGCTCAGCAATGAGCACTGCCTGGAATGGAGCTCTCACAAAATGCTGTGTCCTTTACAGTGGTGTGAAAGTTCTTTGCTCTTACATTCTTGTTAGACAGATGTGAAAAGTGGGCCAGTTTCTTCCTTCACTTTTTTTTATTGCTGAGGCTGAACTACGAAATCAAATGCAGAAAAGAAAAAAGAAAATGCAGTTACAAATGTTAAGTGCACAAACTTCAGGTTTTCACAGCACTGTGAACTCACCTGTGCTGCAGAAGTACTATGTTGCAGTTAAGTAAATAATGGCCTTTTCCTGAAAATTGTCTGAATACATAGTGAAATGCTTTTCATAGCTTTCACTTCTTACCCGTGAGAAATTTGCTTTAAAACCTTAGTGGGCTAAAAAAAATAAACAAATAAAAAATCCACAAGGGGACTTAAGCTACAAAATAACTGGAATCAAATGCTGTTTGAGTTCTGACCTTAAACCCACGCAAACACAAAAATCTGAATTATAAACTGAAACTCTATCCTTAACTCACCCCACTATATGTATTTTAGGAGCTTTTAAATCTTATGGACAGTTTAAAATAGAGTTACTGCTGCCCATCTCCTAGTGTGCCTCGTAGCTCTGGCTCGTGCATCTAAACTTGTCGGGCATGGAAGGCTGGGGGTCAGAGATCTGCGATGACGAATGGAAAAGTAGGCAAGAATCACAGAATCACAGAATGCTAGGAGTTGGAAGGAACCTCAAAAGATCATCTAGTCCAGCCCCCCTGCCAGAGCAGGATCACCTACAGTAGTTCACACAGGAACACGTCCAGATGAGTTTTGAATGTCTCCAGAGAAGGAGACTCCACAACCTCCCTGGGCAGCCTGTGCCAGTGCTCTGTCACCCTCACAGTGAAAAAGTTTTTTCTGACGTTTTTGTGGAACCTCCTGTGTTCCAACTTGTATCCATTGCCCCTTGTCCTGTCATTGGACATCACTGAAAAGAGCCTGACGCCATCCTCCTGACACTCCCCCTTGACATATTTATAAACATTAACGAGGTCACCCCTCAGCCTCCTCTTCTCCAAGCTGAAGAGACCCAGCTCCTTCAGCCTTTCCTCATAAGGGAGATGTTCCACTCCTTTCAGCATCTTTGTGGCTCTGCGCTGGACTTTCTCAAGCAGTTCCCTGTCTCTCTTGAGCTGAGGGGCCCAGAACTGGACACAATATTCCAGATGTGGCCTCACCAGGGCAGAGGAGAGGGTCAGGAGGACCTCTCTCGACCTACTGGCTACTCCCCTTCTAACACACCCCAGGATGCCACTGGCCTTCTTGGCCACAAGGGCACATTGCTGACTCATGGTCATCCTGCTGTCCACCAGAACCACCAGACATGCAGTTCATTCTTTTTTAACCTAAATAATTGTTCTGTGACCTCAATTTTTCCTACTATGTAAACAGCTCTCAATTTTAAAATAAGCAGTGGTATCTTTTAATTTTTCCTTTGGAAGGTGCTTTTAATTTTGAGACTATGTTTTGTAGTTACTCCCAAAGAGTGTGCCTTGTGATACTTTAGCAGAAGTGGATGCAATAAGGGTAAAATATCATTCTTGCTTCTGGTTTCTTTTTTGTGTTTCAGTGTGATTTGAAATTTATAATGTGGATGCTGGCTGGGAGATTGTTAGCATTTAATCTTAACTGATATCAAAAATTATGTAATGAAATGAATGTATTTCTGAAATTTAAGCTATTAAGTTTTGTCAAGTGATAATGACTGGAAATTGAATGTGGCTTAGGGTTTTTTTGTGTATCAACTGAAAAGCTTTTGCTGAAGTTGTCTTTCTGTGTCAGCTCACTTGCCTGTACATGAGAGGAAAGACTAAGATCAAAACCCACAAGTAGTGCTGCTATTTGGAGGAGATTGATACAAATAGATATAAATAAAGCAAGGGCGGATAGTCCATAATCATGATGTAATTTTACATGCGTCTTTTCATGGATACTGAAACCCTTGCCTTTTTTTTTTTTTTAATTTTTTTAAAGTATTCCTAGAAGATCTGTGGTACCCAACTCCACATCTTTTTAGGAAGTCTAACATTGGGCATGACTAATCAATAGCCAGGACTTGATTTAGGAAGCTTACTTCACCCCTTCCTGGTCTTAAGCATTTGACAAGTAAAAGCTAGTCTAGGAAAGCTCTTTAAGTATCTCACTTAAGCATATCCCAGGGTATAAATTTTGTCCTATTGGCAAAACATCCAGGCTGATTCCTGCCAGAATTATCCCCTAAGCTTTCTCTATAGGAGTGCCTGTGAGTGATAAAGCACCAAGCCATTCTTTGAACAAACAAACAACACCCCCCCCCCCCCCCCAAAACACCTAAATGACTTCCTCCTGTGTGTGGGCAGATACTGAATGCTTTGTTGTGACGGCTTGGTTACAGATGGGCTCTTACTTTGGCTCCTCCTTATGTGCAGTTGATCTGAACTCTGATGGGTTGTCAGACCTGCTGGTCGGAGCACCTATGTTTTCTGAGATCAGAGACGAGGGTCAAGTCACAGTCTATATCAACAGAGGAAACGTAAGTATGTACAGGAGATGACTTGGTAAGGGATGAGGGCGTGGGTCTGGGCAGGGTAATGCTGATATCCTTCCCCTGCATGGTGAAATTACGTCTCAAATACTGACGTTCTGGATGTCTCCAGCAGAGCATGAAGTTGTGGAAAACTCGTCTGGTATCGTGGTTACCCAGACACCAGCCCACGTTCATCACAGAACTGTGGATCTTTCAAGGAGATCTGGGAAAGTTTCTGGTTTTATGTTGAAACTTGGTGGTATTTGTGGCTTTACATGAATATGATGCCAAAACCATGGAAGAGTCAGCAGCTTTGACTGAGTTTCCTTTGTGTTTTGGGTGGTCACTAGGACATAAAATTAGAACACAAATGTCTAGAGAGTTAGGAGACCTTGTGGAGAGAACCCGGAATTCATGTTATCTTTACATTATGCCCCATATATAGACTTTAGCGGCAATTCTTATCAGCTTATCAGTACTGTTGGATTTCCCAAGACCCAGCAAGTCTTGGAAAAGTCCAAACCTTCTTGCATTGGCAAAACAAGATCATTGTTATGTTGCATTTATGGGAAAACAATGGTTGCTTATGTATTTTTAAACATTGAATATTCAGATCTCAAAGGAGAAGTTGTTATGGACTAAAATGGAGCTGGTTTGCTTCATCAGTATTTTGTGAACTTTAATGTGTGGAGTTGGTTTATGCTAGACTTAACAATTGCCACAAGTCCTGTAGGCAGCTTTTGAGATTTCAGAATTGCTTTTTGTGTAATTTTATTTTCTGTTCTCACTCCTCCTTTAAATGTGCTTTATTTTTTTCAGGTTTTTATATTTCAGGTTTCTTTTATGTTGCACAGTTGCTGCTGGATCCTCAGGACAGGGTCCAGAACACCATGCAGAAAATAGCCAACATTTCCTGCTCACAGCGTGAGCATGCATTAGTTAACTTTTATCTTTTATAAGACAGTCAGGAAGCTGGTAGGAGTTTCTTGTACTCCTGCAACAAGAATAGCTTGCAAGGAGCAATGGCTTTCAGAATTGTGCATTTCATTTTGGAGTTCAGACCTTTTAAACTCTGTTTCATTCTGTGAATACCATTGCTGAAGCAATCAGTGCAGATCAGAGAAAACTGCATTGTAATAGAAGCGTGTGCAGTGATGCTAGATTTAATATGCTTATATTTTGCCCTTTCCTATGAGGACTGTGAAGAAATGAGTTGCACATACAGGCCTGCCTGTCTCCTCTCTGATGTGTTTCAATTTCATTATGTGGGATTTTCTTAAAGGCAGCAACTCCCTGCAGCCAAGAAAGAGATTTTATTACATGTTTCAGAGGGCAGTTTACTCTCATTCACAAAGGAAGCAAAACCAAAACAGAACAACGCTTGAGGTGCAGAGTTCGATTGCGTAACTAAATTTTGTTTTCGTCTGGAAATGTTTTTTTTCCCTTGAGGGAAGACTGCAAGAAACTAAAGCTTACGTATCTGACCAGAAAGTGGGTGGGCAAGAAATACCAGATCCATATAAGGCTTCTCATGGCATAGGAGTACAAAGCTGCTTTATTCTGAACTTTCCTCTGTCTCTTTATTGAATTAAGTCCCTTTCCTTATTCTTCATTTCAGAAGACTTGCTGGGGACTTTACTTTAATTCTTCTGTCCAATACTTAAACAGTTTTCAAATCCAATTGCCCAAATGTTCTTTACTTAGGGGAAAATTCTCCTTAACTTGCTGGGGTTTAACTGAATAAGCCTGACTGCAGATTTCGCTCCTTGGATGTAATCTGCCAGTAGAGCAAGCTCTAGGCTGTTAGATTTTAGGCATCTGGAAACCTTCAAGAGCTCACCAAGCCCTGTGACTGTATTTAGTTACATCGCTGAGTTATCATTTAGTTAACTGAGCATTTTAGTTATATCAGTCGTACTGCTCCTTCTTTTTTTCCTTGAAAACTGAAAGGCAGAAGGTGGTTAAAAAAGCCAGATAAATTACATTGGTGGTGCTCAGGCAATCTCTATGCAATGAGAGCTAGAGTTAGATTGCAGCCCTGCTCAAGATGCTTCCTGCAGCGCATGGGCAGCTCCTGTGAGAAGGGTTCATCTCACCCAGGGCTTGCACTGTTTCACTCTTTCTCTGGCCCTGTTTTATTTCGTCCTTGCTAGGGAGCGCTGGAAGAGCAGCTCCTCTTGAATGGTGACGGTGCCTACAACGCGCACTTTGGGGAGAGCATGGCTGCCCTTGGTGACATTGATGACGACGGCTTCTCAGGTTAGTGTGGTTTCCTCCTGGGTCATTTCCCTGGAAATGCCAGTGGGACTGGTGGCACTGCTGGTCTCCTCACATGATTGGGTGTCATGTGGCATCCATTGCTCCTCCGGACGCAACTAGGACCCGGTCTCGCACTGAGGATAAGAATAAATGTGCTGGTGTAGGATTTTCTTCTTCCCTATAGGGTTTATTAAAGGGTTTGGATGTCCATATCCCAAACAAAACAGAAGTTTATGTCTGACGTCTTCCTTCCCGTTTCTCCATGTCTTCAGACCCTTCCAGCTTTGTTGACTTAATCGTGTTTCTTATCATGACGTGTAATTAAGAAGTAGCTTCTCACTCCTGATAGCAAGTACTATATTAATAATTTCTTTTCTTTGGGTTATTCTACCCCTGCGCCTTTCACGTGCTGCTCGGTGTGAGATCTCATGTATGCTGTCAGTAGGTCAGAGCAAAGTATTAATGCTGGCACCTTTTCTGCCCTGATTTCTGTCAGTGCAGATTAAGGCCTTCCAAACAAAGGTCATAATACTCAGTGTGTGCCTGAATTTATTTCTTCCAGGCCACTCATTTCACAATATCTCATTAAGCCTAAGCCAGTCTCATTGCACATTGCCTTCACAAATGGAAGGCATGCTCTTCCTCTGCACTTGGATGTAGCATCTTACTGCTACTTGTGGGTGATAGAGAGACTACAAAGTGAGTTGGATCTGTCCATGGCTATGAAGCCTTTGGAATTGTTTAATTTTAGCAGATGCACGGTTACTAGATCCAACTAGGAAAGGAAGACGAGAGGTGGGCATCACTCTTTCTGTTTGCAGTTAAATGGGATCAAATGTAATTTGAAAGGACACTCTCAGCTGCTTTTTTTTTTTCCATGCTTATCCATTTAATATACCCACCCTCATTTTGGAGTCTTAGATTTTCAAGCAAACCTAATGTAGTGCTACAGTAAATGTTTTGCCAATGCTGTCTTGGTTCACAAAGGTGATGATCCCCTGCGTTGGAGATTTTGATATGAAGGGATTCTAGATTAGTTTTTTAAGCATGGTTGCTAGTTATAAACATGCATCTTCATAACAAGCACATGTTGCTAATGAGGCACAACATAGCCTCATGTGTCTACAAATTCATATACATTTATGTATGTTTTTAAGTTTATCTTAACATGAGTTTCTCATTAAATCAGACAAGTTATTTCTAGCCAGATTCACGAGCCGCTCATCGTCTTCGTCATGGGGAACTATTTTCCTATAGAGAGCTGGCTTCTAAAATTGGGAAAAAGTAGGATTAATGGAGTGGATTGTGAAATAATCTCTGCTTTGTTACAGATATTGCCATTGGAGCTCCTAAGGAGGATAACTACATAGGAGCAGTGTACATTTACCATGGAGACGCCAATGGTATAGTACCTCAGTACTCCATGGTATGTGACACTCGTTTACAATACACATTGGAAGTCACTTTCCCAGGGCTTCTGGAAATAAGCCATAATTAGAGGTCCCTTTATAGATAGCCTCATCACAGCTCTATGTCGTTTTCTCAGTCCTGGTTTGAAGGTGTCTTCCTCCAATGTTTTTCCATACCTGTGCAGTAGGAGAGAGGTATTTTTCACTGTCTTTTGTTACAGTTAAAAACTGTAGCTTCCTTTTTGAAGCAAACAAAGTCTTGGGCTTTAAAATGTCCATTTTTAGAGACAGTACTGTTGCAGAGGGGAAATTAAAACCCTGGAGAGGCTGAGCATACAATTTATGAAGATTCCAGTGGGGACCTGGGAGGTTGCACTTTCTTCCTGCAGAAGCAGGCATGGTGAGAAGGAGGAAGTACTAACTTTACTTTTGTGCCCCACAGAAGCCTCTTTCTCCATCTTGTTGGCCCTCTTCTCGTGATGTGACAATATATCACAAGGCCGTTCTTGGGTGCCATTTCCCTGAACATTATTGTGAAGTAAAATCTCGGCTGCGATCTACTATAGCATCTTACGCAGAGATGACGCAATGCAGTTTTGTTATTGTAGCCAGGCAGTAGAGAAGATAAATTCGTGCTCATGCTGCCCAACATGTGTCCCCTAGTCTCTGTCTAGCACATTTCTTATTTTCAAAGAACCTGAATCTTCCCTCCCTCCATGTATTTGAAGTTCTGGTTGTTTTGCTTTGTTGCTGGGTGGGATCCTTCACAGTAAATCAGTCTAAAAAGAATTAAAGAGTTCGGTGGTTATATTGGAGACTCTTCTAACACACCATAGAAGTTTAGTCCTTTTTTTTTTTCACCATGTATATGCCATGTACTGCTTTTTAGGAAAAGATTCTGCCCATTTCTTGCTGAGAGCCACTGGTTGGAAGGTTCTTCTCTGGCTATTGAAAAGCCTGGAGCTTTCCAGCTCTTGCTGAAAAGGATCAGATACTTTTGTGTGTGTCATTCGTGGGGAAAATGTTACATTTTTGAAAGAGGCCAGATCAGCAGGGTGAGAAGCAAAACATCTTACTTGCAATCTCTCCCTCCCCGTTGGAGCAAGACCAGCAGACATGGCATGTGCCTCTGTTCTTGATCAGTGGGAAAAAGCCTGGCTCAAGAAGGTGGTAAGGTGCTGCAGTCGTTGACTTTTGATACCATTCCTGTCATTGTCCCGTGTCCTGAGGCAGCTGCAGGGCACCAGACACACCACCAGTTCATCTCCCACATGCAGCCAAAAACACTGTGTAATGACTTTGGCTCTTTACCTACCTGGCCCAAACTTGAACCCGGAGGCAAAAGACTTTTTGTATCTCATTACTATACCCCCGAGTCTTCTTAATGCCCTGGATTTCCTTTCTTAAGTAAGCTGAGAGAAGTGGAGTGGGGACCTACAGGATATATGTTTTCACCCTTTTCATTTTCTCAGCTTTTTTCCTCCCCCTTTTCTTCATTTAAATTGCTGATCGATGCTGTTCTCTCATGGCCCTTCAGCAGTTTTAGTGCTGGCTATGAGCAGAAGCAGCTTAATTGGCTTTATAGCCTGCTGTTTTCATTCATGGCACTTAAAAGCAGAGCAGCATTGTACCTCTGCCTTCTAGACTGTAATAGCCTGCAGCTGTCCACTGGGAAGTTTGCAGGCGGGATTTACCACCCTAGCTGGGACCCCTCCAAATGTGATCAAATGTGATGTGGGGAGGACATTACTTCCAGTTGTCTTAATCTTATCTGCCTACGAGTAGGAAAAGGAGATCTGTACATGCAGAGCATTCGCTTCCCTTTAAACTGGTTGTCAGGACTGCAACATGTCTTTCTTCCCCTCAACTTTTTTTCCATGTATTTCTTGTCTGACCTTTTGTCTAACAATATGTCCTTTTATGGGAGGGCTAGAAAAAGCTGGTCGCATGTCACGAGCTGTGAAGCACCGCCAAGAGCCTCGAGATTACTTTGTGGGATAGATTTCCTCTAACTTCTGCAGTCAGATGGTGGTTTGGATTCAGGTCTTGCATTGGTAGCCCAGCATAATGAATAAGAGCTGGGAGATGTCCGATTGCCTTCTTAGAAAATGAGATTTTGATATATTTTTGCTGCAGACAAAGGAATTTATAATTTGAAATGTTTAGAGAAAGTTTTTCTGTTAGTAATTGAAAAAAAAAGAAACTGTTATAAGTTAGTTAATCTTTGTGTTGGGGAGGCGGAAATGAGATACAGCTTCCAAACTGACACAAAAAAAGTGCATAATAGCTGATGGAAACCAGAATGTCCAAGCGGGATGAAAATTAATCATTTTGACTTTGAGTATGCTGGTAAATTTTGTTGTGCAGAATTTTCTGTTTCAATTATTCATCAGTTTTGTTAATATGCCGCTTAAAACTTTTATTTACAGAGATGAAGGTAATAAAAAAAAATCTCTGGGGCGCAGTTAAATTTCCTTCTCCCAAGAAATCTCTTTGGTGTGTTCTGTATTTTGCTTGAGTCTTCATGAGCGTTGTAATGCAGGTGTGTTTTTTGATCCGAGTCAACACTGGCCTCCTCCTAGCCCAGAGCAGGACTTCCTGCAGACCACAACCTTCCTGCTCAGGGCTCTGTGGGTGAAGTGTAAGCTTGCAGATGTGTGGCACTTACAGCCCACAGAAAAGAGCCCTGGTGGCCATGAAAATCAGGACTGAAGGGTTTTTTGGTTTGGTTTTTGTTTGGTTTGGCTTTGGTTTTTCTACAGGGCATTCGTTTTGTTATTACCTGATTTCATTTGTGTGTTTTCCACTGCAGAAGCTGTCTGGGCAAACCATAAATCCAACGCTGCGGATGTTTGGCCAATCCATATCAGGGGGAGTTGATATGGATGGCAATGGTTATCCAGGTATGTCCACTACTCTGGCAGCCAGAGCACTGGGGAAATGCAGCAGCAGGCTGAGAACACAGTGGAGCTGGTTGTTCCCAGGTTGCTGGTTCCTGCCACTGCAGGAGGCTAATGAAGCTGAGCATTTTGTACCCTTTTCTCACTGTTATTTGAAGCCCCTGGTAAGAATTTGAACTGATTGTTTATTTCAGGTTTCTGGGCTTTCGTAATGAAGGATTGAGATATTAAAGCAGAGGGTTTCAGTATCTGGCCAAGGTTGTGAGTTTCTTGGAAGTGACTCAGTCATGATGACAAAAAAAAGTAAAGGATGACAATAATACAGTAGTAATAAGAGAAATCAAACGATGAAGTAGAAGTGGTGTCACAGACCTAATCCCTCCAATTATACTTGAAGGGACTAACTAGCCTATGTAAGTCATAAAAATATTTTCTTTTCAGATAAATGCTCTGTAATTTAGCAACTGATTCGAGAGAACCGAATTCTATGCCTCCTTTATAACTGTCTCAATGTTACAAAAATTTCAGATCTGACTGTTGGAGCCTTCTTGTCAGACAATGTGGTACTTCTGAGGTGAGATGAATGTCTTTTTCATCCCTTGTTGTCTTCTTTTTGTCTGTTTTCTGTTTATGTCTTCTATGGTTTAAGTCTTCCACCACTCCAATTTTCTCCCTGGTTTATTGTGGTCAGAAGAAGCAAGCTGAATTCCTTTTTAAGCAGAACCTTGGACGTGGATGGTGTCAAAGAATGCACAATCTAATTTAAGACCAAGTGCAGAGTCCTACACTTTGGCCACAATAACCCCCTGCAGCGCTGCAGACTGAGAGGGGAGTGGCTGGAGAGCAGCCCGGCAGAGAGG
>NW_009728727.1:0-1759 GCF_000703405.1 Apaloderma vittatum
ATTGTTCTATGATTCTGTGATTCTATGATTTGGGCAGAACATGAGCTCGGCTCCCTCTGTGAGGTTTCCCTGCTAGCTCAGCTTCACTTCTACAGAATTCCAGCCAAGAATCTCCCCAGGGCAGTCCTCCCCTCTCAGGGTTCAGCGTGTGTCATTTTGAATTTCCTCCATTCTCTCTCTGGAGTCTTTAAGCCTCTCCTCACCCAGGTTGCCAGGAAGAGACTCACAAGAAGTGTCGCCGTGGTCTTTCCCAGCCAGCCACACTGCCTGAAAACTCTGTTGTCTGTACGTTTTCTCATTTGATTTCTCACCCCACTCAGCTCTTGCCAGCGTCCCCTCACACCCGTTCCTCTGTTTGCCCCGCACTCCGTCGGCAGAGCTCCTGCTGCAGGTGCCGAGCTGTGCTTCTCTGTCCTCTGGCCAAGGTCAGGTCCCCATGGCTGCGCTCGTAGCGTTCCCTCTCCTGCTGACGATCGCATACGCTCCGCTTCCAACACGGGAGGAGGGTGCTGCCTCTCCTACAGGCAAAACAACCCGAGGGAAAGGGATACCTGGGTGAGAGCTTGTGTCATCTGTTCTCTGCACGAGAGCGTGATCTTGTCAGATTTATGGTGTGGAGCGAAAACCAGGGACCTGATTTCACCAGAAATCTTATGTGACCTTCATCCTTAGATATTCAGAGAGGCACCTACAAACTCGTGGGGGAGCCCAAGTTTCTGCCAGAGCTCCCTGGCTGATGCTAGTCCCTAAAAGGTATTTCTTGCACCTCGGCATCTCTTTGCAGCCCTAAACTTTTCCCCGCACTAGGGGGAAAAAGCAGCTCCCTTATGCCTTGGATGGATCCTGCACTGAGGTGAGACCATTCCCAGAGGAATGGGAAGGCGCAGTGTTACCCAGTTACCCAGAAATTACCTTTGCTTCCAGGCAAATATTGAGGTTGAAGCAGAGTTAAATCATTACAATTCAAATACTGTCAGTGTAGGCTTAAAGACCAGTACAGAAATAATGAAGCATGTTAACGGAGCTTTAAATTATCTCCAGATGGGTTGTTTTCTGTGGTCAGTGAGCTGTTGGGACACCTACATAGTGATGTGGTGGAGAAAAACAAAAATAAAATTAAATAAAATAGAATTCCAGTCTTTGGCACATCCACAAAAGCCTCCTGGATTAGGGACAAATGTAACTTCAGATCCCCAAACCTTCTCTAGGATTCTGATTTTTCCTCACAGTGGTTTCCCACAAAACACAAGTCTCCTACGGATCAGTCCCACCTCATTTAACAGCAGCAACTGCCTTCGTGTGTGGCCACCGGTCCCGACCAGGTGGGACACAGACCCACCATGGGGAGAGGGCTCAGCTTCTGGCCCTGCCTGTGTCACCCGGTACTGAACATGCTGCAGAGAGCACAGGTTTTCTGCACGCATGTGACTGAAAATGTCCCTCTTGGCTCAAGGTTTAGACACGATGGTGGCCAAAAGTGCTAGGGGAACAATGAGCCTGGCGTGTATTTTAATTAAATGAAAAATGTTGCAGAGAATCACACTTACTCTTTTGTCTGGTTTTTCTGGAGAGGAAATGAATTGTTTGGGAGAGTCTAGGTGACCTCTCAATGTGGGCCTGTACCCATCCTCCTCTCAGCCTTGGCACAGCTGGCTAGCAGAAACAGCAGACAAAAATAAAGTAAAAGAAAGTAAAAATAATAAAAAATTATAATATGAAATAAAATTTAAAAAAAGAGGAGAGGAGAGGAGAGGAGAGG
>NW_009728728.1:0-15933 GCF_000703405.1 Apaloderma vittatum
AGCCCTCTCACGCCTTGAGCCAATTCCCGCCGTCACTGAAATGAGGAAGGTGGTGCGCTAGGGGAGACGGAAAAAAAATAAGGCGCTTTTTTTGTTTTGTTTTGTTGTTTTTTTTTAAATTTCAATTTTCCTTCCGGTTTCTGAGCAGCTTCATGTTTGCTTTTCAAACAGAGGTGGTTTTTTCCTCCCCCATACGCGGTGTGAGCACCGAGATGACGCAGTGATGTAAAGCACCTGTTCCCAATAAGCGGTCACCGCTGGTAAGGGCTAGAAGGGGAGCCCAGAGCCGCTGGTCCCTGCGCCGCACCCCTGGCCGAGCCGTGTCCGAGCCTGGCCAAGAGGCAGCTCCGCACGGGTCGGAGGGGGTCGGTCGCTCTGTGGCGAAGTGGGAGACCCACGCCAAGGCAAGGGCCGCTGACATGGCCCCCCACGTGCAGAACCCTGCGTGCGCCTCCCTTGTCCTCAAAGATAACATCAGACATTGCTGCCTGCTTTCATTTTGCACTTTATGGTTTTAAATGACTTTTTCCATTGAGGCATCCAGGCAACATCCATCTTGGTCACTTGTGCCACAGTAACTCGCTAGAATTTACACAGGGCACACCGTAGCTGCCTCACTCTGAACTATGGAGCTCTCTGTCATAGAATTGTCGAGGTTGGCAGACACCTTGAAGATCATGTAGTTCCAACCTCCCCACCATGGGCAGGGACATCCCCCACTAGACCATGTTGCCCAGAGCCCCATCCAGCCTGGCCTTAAAAACTGTCCTGTCCTTGTCTCTCCTTTCACATACAAAATGGTGTTTCATATCTAGGCACATGCAAGCAGATGAATAAAGATTTTGTCTCCTTCATTTTAACATTTCTTTGCCCCCCTAAATCCCTAAGATCTTGTGTGAGGCTTCACTACACCAGCATAGCACTTAAAGGTAGATAAACCCAAAATACAGAAACACCTGTGAGAGTTCCTGTTTAGTAAGAAAAATAAGCTTCATGATATACAATTAAACTAATATTAAAAACTATGTTTTAACAGTCATGCTGTTAGCATTTATGTCTGATGATATGCTGGAGCGGTTTCTGTGGACTTAAGTCACACATACTGAGTAATTTTTTTCACCTAAGAAATGAGAACAAAACTGATAAAAGCATACCTTTGTACACAATTGGTTGGGGTTTTTTTTTGAGAAAAATCATTATTAAAAGGTTCCACAGAGCAACAAGTGTCAAAATCACACTGGAGTTTCTATGAGCTCAGTGGGAATGTAACTTTGCACAGTTCTTGCTTTTCACTTGAAGACTATTCAGAATTTCAGATTATAAGTGTTTCCAGGGGAGCCGTAGAGTTTAATAACATTACCTGTAATCATGCAGGATTCTTTTTCTACGGATCAGTCTTTACATATAAAAGGAAAAACAGATCTAGGCATTGCTAAACCGATGAATATCTGTAAGAAAATAATCTTTAAGAAAAGCTGTTATATAAAACTAGTTTCTTTTAGCAAGTATATTTATATTGCAAGCTGGTCCAGTTTTCAAAAGAATAAATGAGGTTTTGCAATCCAATGACATTTCAGAATATGCCATAGCTCGAAAAGCCAGAGGTCCCAGTGATGCCTAAGAAAAGGCACAGAGTAGCTGAGAGTCTCTGCCCAAGACTTTTGATGTCTAGCATAACTAAGGATCAGGATTCACAGGGGAAAATGATGGCTTTTTCTTCAAGCGATACATATAAGCAAAGTAACAGGGAGTGAAAAAATTTGTCCTTAGTGATAAGGCATGTTTTCCGAAGCTATGTGTACTACAGAGAGAATAACTATGAGCACCATATCGTATGAGGGCAGCAGCAGGCAGATTTTATGTGAAAATTGTATCAGCAATTACAACTTTAACCTATTTGTGACCTGCGTCCTCATCCAGAGAGGTGATCCATCCTTGTAAGAGAGTGAAAGAAAATATAATCTTTGCTGTACTGTTAGGACTTTGCTGACACAGAGTACACACCAGTTTCATTTTATTTTTTAAAAAAAACCTTGTGTTGTAGTTGACAAGGAAAAAAATCATTTGCGAAAGTTCAGACAAGATTCTGTTCAATTCTTTTCATTAACTGAGCATCTAAAGCAAGATGTGTGTTCATTTGCTGGCAGAAGTAACATTAGCCTTCCTCCTCCAGATGCTTGGTTAAATCATGAGATCAGACAGTCTAAGCAAAGTTCATCTGAGACAGTTTATTCACACTGATTTCCCATCAAAGCGACACGAGCTAGTGGAGTCCAAGGGAGAAATCAGTGTCACACTGAGTACCTCTCCTTTCTAGGGGACAGTAGCCAATACATGAACTTGATCTCATAGACCTGCTCCATCTATCATGTCCAGATCTGTAACAGCTGATTCAATATGGCCTTTATTACACCTGGTTTACTGTTAATGTGCAATTATGGGTTAATAATTTCTCTATTAATGGGGAAAACCACAACATCCTCAAACAGGAAAGGATATATAAGTATCTAAAAGCATAAAACACAAATCAAATCACACTGTCACAAAGCAGGGGAAGCTAGCCGCTTCTGTAATAAGGTCTCCTGTATCAGCTATTTCAAATTCTTGGGTTTCGAGGCTAGATTTACATAGCAACTTGAGTGCTAATCATTAACCACATCAGTGCCCAGATCTGTGGTCTCTTAGATTTCTGCCAAGACTCCTACACGAGAGAGTTGTGCTGCTCAAAGGTCCAGCAGCATTTTCATATTCTTCTCTACACTGCTTGTGAAAGCATAGCTAGCACACTGTATTTTTTTGTGTCCCATTTTAAACAAAAACCTGCTGGTTGAAGCACTCAGCTAAAAGGAAACCTGTGTTCGTTTCTTCTATTACATCAGAGACGTGGTCACTAACTACTGTTTCTCACAAGTCAAACAAGACTGTCATAACCATCAATCTGAAACGGTTTCAGTTTATAGGAACAATAACAGAAAATGAAAGTGAGCCACAGAGATTTGACATTAAAACCAGATGATTACTGTGCAGAGATGTAAGAGCTTGGAGATTAAGCATCTATTGAAATCAACAGTTCGTTCAAGGAACTATCCTGCTTTTCAATCAGCTAAGCAAGTCTGATGATGAGGGCGTATATCTGGGATACAGAAGACATGAACTTAGAACAGAATTAAGCCAGTGAAGACTTTAAGAGGTTTCCTCCTTTCCAGGCCAAATGATAACTGGGTGGCAGGTCACACAGTCAATACACTGCTCTGCATTTCTTCCTGTAAAAAAAAAGGTGTAACTGGACTAAGTGACTTGTTCTAAGCGAGCTCTCCTCTAGACCATGGAGAAATGCTATCTCGAGTTTCGACTTCGCCTGGGCACCTCAGCACTGAAGTTGCTGACTCTCTATGTTCCTGTAAGCCGAAATCACCCGTTTCTTCACATGTGCACTTGTGATTTGCATTAGGAAATACCATGCACACAAATAATACATAAATTATATAACCAGCACGTTATACGCTGCGGTTCCCAAATCTCTTCGATATGGCCTTAGCTTTCTAGGCAAGTGATAAAAAGTGATAAAAAGCCTGAAATGAACTGCCGAGGAAAAAAACACAACCCCCTAGTTGTATGACAGAAAAAACACTTCCCTCTCCTCCTAGTATTTTGCAACTTTGCAAACTCTTCCCAACCCCACCAGTTCAGATGTTGCCAAATTACTATTCTTCTGCTCTTAAGTGATTTTTTGATGCTGCAATCTGTTCGTTTTTTCTAGACTATCCAAAATCTCTGCAATATTTCTTCTTGTGTGCTAAGAGTGAACTTTTATCTTCACAACGTGAAGTGTTTTTGTAAAATTTAGACATACTTTTTCAACAAAATTGTGGTCCAACTTTTTCCTCTTACTAAACTGATTGCCAGTATCCCCGTGAAAAGTCTTTTCTCTAAAAAAACCTGCAAAAAACAGAACAAGAAGAGAGCAACAGGCTTTGGCAAATTACCTAGTGTTTTCATATCCTCCTGGCTAAACAGGTTTTCCCACTACGACTACTATTATTTCACACTTGAGCATGAAAGTTTAAGTTAACTCAGTCACTGAACTGCTGCTGCTCCAAGTGAGAAGTCAGGTGTACCACAGAGACAAGAGAGAAGCTTATCCTATGGCTGCTTCATCTGTTGCTAAAACCGAATGTTTCGCTTCCAGAGCTGCCCTGCAGCACCTTACACATTAAAAGAAAACAACCTCACCATCACCTACCCCTGTAAAAGTATCTTCAAGCAACATTTGTTGCACGTTGAGCATCTGTCCACAACTCTGGTCTGATCACAGGCACTGCCGTGTACCAGTGGACTTTGGACCAAGGAGGTGGAGACTAGGATCCTGGCATCTCCCAGCATCTCTTTCTTCTCTCCCTATGTCTGACTCCTCATTTAAGAAGTGCACTGCCACGGAGCAATCAGTGTTTAGCTGATAAGTCCCAAGCCAGCAAGGACCAGGAACAAGGAAGGGATAAACAGCTCAGCCTCCAGGGAATAAATTCACCGCTTTCCATACAGCACCCCTTAGACAGCTTTTCAGAGCTGCAACGAGCATGACACAGAGCAGTCAGCATCTCCCAGAAAATAATCTGGAAAAAGCCAAAACTGACAACACTACAGAAGGACATGTATCACTCCCAGCAGTCTCTGCTGACCATTTCGTATCGCAAGGATATTTTTTGCATATCGTGTATTTTGTAAGTGCTAAGAATATCCACTAAAAGTCTGGTACAGTAACATCCAAGAGTTTTGCAGAAGTGTTTGAATACTCATGACTGAATAACTCTCCTTGTGTTCTCTTAGAGGCAGTTTATTTTTAATTGTATCTAATATATTCAACAGAGAAAATAAATAGTCTCAGCAACAGCACTTAAAATAGCTAAATGCCATTTATAAATAAGTCCACTTGAGACCTTCCATAATTTGTCTTCATTTCACGTGTCAATGCAGTCTTAACTTCCCCCATTGTGCCTTTCATAGACTCATCCCTACTCCAATTCACTACATATTTATATGAGCTGCAAAGTAAGATCCATAGCCAATCATTTCAAGAATTAATGTATAGGCGTCCCTGCCCATGACAGGGAGGTTGGATTAAATGATCTCTAAGGTCCCTTCCAGCCTAGGCCATTCTATGATTCTATGATTCTGTGATCCTGTAAAAATCTGTTTAGCTATTACTGCAATTGCCAGTGGAAAAACGAGTACTTTTGAGAAGTATTCATCAGCAGAGGTAACTGGGTTTTAGCTCCTAAGCATGCAGGAAACTGCTCTCAGCATTAAGTAAGTCCAGCAGAAAAAAAGTTCTAAATAGCCGAAGTTTTCTTCACATTATGATGAAGCAAATCTCAAGGTTTTCCTGCCCCAGTACTTCACTAGTCAGAGTCTCAGGTTTTGAATCTCCACAAATGATATGGCCAAGTCCAAATTCTTGGCCACTTTGCCCCCGTGATGCAGTCTTCTGAAAATTTTCTCCATTTACTCACATTTACATTTAGTACACTGCGTGTACTGTGTCCGAAAGTTTCCTCTGTTGGGGAAAGGAAAGAAAGTGAGATGCTGGGAGAAGATAACAAGGAGAACGGGGCAAAATCAGAAAGAAGAGCAGGAGAGTGGGGAGAAAAACATGGCAAGATTCTACCTAATGATTTGGACTGAACTCATGAGGGTATGAAAGTTGAGCTAAAGGCCGACACTCTGGGAATGGTAAGCCAGAGTTAATACGCAACATCAGTTTATCCTTCACCTCCTTTCTCATGAGAAATTCTAAGAACCTACAGAAGCAAAGTCTTTGTTTTATAAACACAGTAATTAGTCCCCAGGAAATAGCAGACCTGAGACACATGGAAGTGAAGTACTTCCATGATTCCTCATAACACCTACTTTGAAATTCGTAACATTTATGAAAAGACCAAAAGCTGTTTGAAACAGGAAACTGAAGACATACCCACAAGCCTTAAACTGCTTTGATATCCTCACCTATTTTAGCATACGTTCATTATGTGACCATGAATATGTTTTCAAGGTTAGCCCTAATGAGGCACAAATTTACTGCGTATGGGAATACCAAATTAATGTAGCACATCTTCATACTGACAGAAAGCAGCAAGTCAAGGGACTGTGCAGACATCCCCCCGTAATTGCAAAGAGCTGTGATCCTAAACATAAGGACTTGCACTGACAAAACGTCAGCTGATGATTTGCCAGCAGTGAGTGTTAAACACAGGCAACTGTGATTGTGATGGTGACAATCGCTCCTATCTCATAGAGTGCTCACCTCCTTTATCTTCACCAGTATTATAGGAAATGTTAAAACCAATATTCTTTACAGCTGTTACCCATTTTGCATCCTGAAACACATACAGTAATACTTGGAGAGCTTTCAAGGAACTCAATTCCCAACATTCAATTTTCTCTATCTGTTTGTCCTAAATAAATCTAGTTTCATATCGCATCTCCTCACAGAAATACCATCATTTCATCCTGCTCATGTACTTAACTGAGCAGCTGAAGACTTCATCGCCTTGTGACATAGAGAAGCCCTTACTGTTACATGTCCCTCCAGTAAAGAAGTAAATCATAACAACATCCAATCAGCTGGCTTAATGAGGTAGGAATTAGATTACCAAAGATGAGAAGAGGTATTTTTAGATGATTGCTTATACCATTTTAAAATGAATAAATGAAAAAATTATCACAAGCAATTAGCATACTTGGACAGAATTAACTATTGCTTGCACCAGACTATGTCAGATCAAGTAATGTTTGACTATATAAAATGCATACCTTATTTCAACAGTTTTATTTTGTTTTCATTCCTCACAGGTTTTGATTTTCAAGATTTTTACGAGCATGGTTTCATCTTTATTGTCTCCTTATATTGCCTCCTTATTGTCTCCTTAATATTGCCCACAGACTGAAGATTTTCAAGAAGAATTGCCTGAATCTGGACTTTAGTGACTATTGTTGCATAATAACACACTGCATCATGCATTCCCACTCAGATTATAATTATTTTAGGCAACCTATACAAGTGGGCAGTATTTCTGCAGAGTGCGCAGTGTTTACATAGCAGAATTCACTTCTGTTTACTCGGTCGAATCATTGTTGAATATGAGGATGCCTTTCATAAACAATTATTCTGCTCTAATAGTAACAAGTAACACATTTGCTTTATAGACACCTCAGTGAAGCACTCCTGTCAACATGAATTGTCTGTCATGTGCTTTAAAATGTTTTGAAAAAAATATGGTATGCCATCTGGCTCCCAAATGCTCATTAAATCCATGGGAATACGAGTGTTTAAGGAAGCTAACATCACATGATGCCCACCACTTAAAAAAAAAAAAAAAAGAGGAAGAAAAAAAGAATGAATGTATTTATAGATGCTGCAAACGAGAAGAAAAGGAAGTGGTTAAATTTTGTTTATAGTTCAATTTCCTACAGCTAGGAAGATGCCAGACATTTCAGAGAATAAAGACAGATGATGGCTCCTGTTCCCAGGAGTTTATTGTCCAAGTTTATTTTCCGAGTGATACGAAGAAGGGAAAAAAAAAAAAATAATAAAAATCTATCAGGGGAATAGGATGCTAAAGCCATAGACTATTCAGTTTTCTCAGGGGAAGTATGTCCCTATGAACTGACATTCAGAGGGCATGGTCAAAGTTTCTTTTAAGGCTTGCCAAGTCACTTAGTTTTTCCCCTCCAAACATCAGTCCTCCCATCTTTAATTGAGGCTAATGGCTGTCAACTTCCCGTAAAAAAAAAAGGGAAAGATCTACTCTATCGTCACTGTCTTTTTCTGTGGAAGCACTTTTATTAGGGAAGTCACTCAATTCATTTTTCATGGGAAACTTGAAAAATAAGTAGATTAGGGAAGGGTGGAGGAGTTTCAAAAAAACCCCAAATGTTTAAATTAAAAAAAACCCCAACCAGTTTTGACATTAACCCTGTAATTTTTCAAATCAAATTTATCCTGTTTACTAAAATATACTAGACTTCAATTTCCTGAAAAAAGCAAGTGCTTTGTAAGAACAGAGATGGGTTTGTTGTTTGTTGGGGTTTTTTTTTTTGTGGTAATGTGCATCAAAAGCTGTCCAATATATGTAAATAAACAATCTGATAAATACATGTGTCTTGGGTTACAATATGTAACCAAAAATGTGTAATTCTATTTTCATCTGTTGAAACCGGTTGGAAGATATTTTCTTTTCTTGTAACTCCAGGGGCAGGTGCTTTCTGTTAATGGGTAATCATGGGTTAATGATGGGGGCAATCAGTGGGAGCTGCCCCTAGCCCAAAAGCCGCAACAACTCCACGGGGCCCTGTGGGAAGCGCCTGGAGGAGCCGCCGTCTTTAGGAGGACTGGACCCGGCCCTGTCGCCACCGGACCCCTCTACCGGATCATGTCCAACGGAGCCGCATCTGCCACTCCAGGAGGACTTTTAATTCGGAGTTATTCTGGACTTTTTTTCCCAAAGCCAGGTCGTAATCTGACTCTGTTGGAGGTTCTGGGATTATTTGTTTCTTGTTGTTCTTTTTCTCTGTATCATTACCTTTGTAGTTTGCAATATTCTCAGTAAAGAACTGGTATTCCTATCCCCATATCTTTTGCCTGAAAGCCCCATAATTTCAAAGGTATAGCAATTCGGAGGTGGGGGATTTTACTTTCCCTATCTCAAGAGAGGCTTTGGTTTCCCCTGTCTTCTAAACCGTGACAACATGCTAAGCAACTCTACTTGTGACACATTGGTACACTGCCTGATGACAATGATGCAAGAGAAAAGAACAAGCTGCAATCCTGAAGAAAATAGCCCAGGGAGTAAAGGGAAGGAGAACAAGAGACAACCAAATGGGATAAGAAGGTAGAAAACAGTAATGCCTCATCTGGTAGACAGCAGGACACCATCTCCTGAATAACATGTGGACTAATGGTAGGTAGATTTTCTCCATTGTAAAAACCGTGCAGTGTTGTGCTGACTGACCTTATCCAGCCTCTCTTCATTTTCTGCACTCAATGTATAGCTATTTTTAGCAGCAGAACTTTGCAAAATGTTTTATAACTCATTTTGGCTATACTACTGCATCCCGTTGCAACATCCTTCATAGGATTAATCTAGGCTTGCTATTTTGTCAAGCACTTGAGGGAAAAAAAAAAGATACTGGGAAATAAATAAGGCACTGAACTCCACTATTTGGCTGTAAATGGAAGCTTTTTGCTCCAAGACTTCTGTACCTGCCACACTCAGGAATTAGGACGGCAAAGACAAGTCCATCAATGAAGGTTGAGGGGAGAGGCTGTAAACAAATACACTTGCTGCCACGCTTTTGTGTTTTGCCATCTGGAACTTTAAAACGCAGCAGGAGGTTTCAAAACAAGATTCTTGTAAGTTAATAAATCTGTTATGCTGACAAGAGGGTCATTCTGGTTTTGGTAAGACAGGCTGCTCCCTGAGGGATGAGAAAACCCATGGATGTGGAATTACTGTGCACTCTCAATGCTGGCAAATTTATCTGAACACAAGACAAACCATTGCTGGGTGGCAGTTCCTAACTAGCCTCCCTTGGCATGTGCAGGAAAGCCATGTAGAGATTCATTTGATGATAAAATGGATATGCTCTAAAGGGCAGGATGCAGTAAGTATGCCACTCATGGCAACTCAAAAGGCAGCACGCATTTAAAGATCTTTACCAGCTGAGAAATCACAGCCATCAGTAATGCTGTTTCTGAGTATTTTATCAGCCTAGCAAGTAAATTACTAGCTCATTTCTTCTCTCGAAGTAAAAAAACATACAGGACAGCATGCTGCATAATGGTATCAGTATTTCAAGTGTTTCCAAACTTGGGAGCACTACATTTGTAAATGAAAATGCAAAACAAAACCAGTTCTGCCATCTGACTAAAGCTCTCCCACACCAACATTGCTGTTTGCATCTCTCATGCTTCTATATATACTTGTTTTATAAATAAGAATTTTCTGGGTTTATCTGTAGCATATATATGTATGTTCTCTATGCAAAGCACACACAAATTGATAGAAAAATTTCTAGGTGAAACAAAGATACCATCATCCTGGATCACAGCTCCATCTATAGCTCTCTTTTCTATGATAAAATCCATTTATTCTGGTACAGGATGTTTCAGTTCTTTCAGAACACCCACATTAACACATAAATGGCACCTACAGCCATACAAATACTAATGGCATAGAATTCATCCATGTATCTTCCTTTGGAGGACAAAGCGCTGCCATGCTCCAGGTCTTAGTTTCTTTTTATAGCATCATTGAAAAGACACGTCTTTTTAGCAGACATTAACAAACACAGGTTACACATTTGCCTTAATTTTCATACCTTTACCATCCTGTCACCATAAATCTTTTAGCTAATGGCTGCATGCTATTCAGTTCCTAGGCACAGTAATTTTGTCAGATTATTGCAGTCCTCCCTGCAGCTGGTATCTAGCATTGGTACCAGTACCAATCCCCCTCACTGATACACTTCCAGTTCTAGTTTGCCTGTAAGGTGAGGAATCAGAGTTACCCATTTCCTTTCCCCAGAGTGAATGCTTTTCTTTTTGTAAAGGGCAAGGAAAGAAAGAAAAACATATGTTCTAGTGTCACCCTCCAACCCTTTGAACATCCTACCCTGAAGGAAAGAGCTTCCCACACCTGTTTTAGAAAAAGGCCTTGCACTTTTGAACGTTCATTGTTCAAATTGTCAGTAGAGGTAACATTCAGCTTACTTTTCCTTCACAGCCGGGGTAAGTAGTTCTCCCACGTACCACAGAGGTTGCCTTCCAGCCACCAAACCCAAACCTATGCACCTATACTACAGATGTCTGATCCCATGTCTAGCTTACATCTAGCATTTTTTTTCTTTTCCTCAAAAAAGAAAGCATTTGCTTTCTTAATTTCTAACTCCACATCTATAAATTTCTCATCCTAGACTTCAACAGTTTCCCAGCAATAGTGAAAGCAGACTCCACACAACTAACGTTGGGTATGTGTAAGCAGATCAAATTTTTTGTGAGCATTGCCAGGGCTTCTTGGAACAACTCTCAATCCATGTGCTGAGCTGCCCGATTACAGCAGCTGAAGGCCTTTGCTCTGTACTTGCTTTCAGCAGAGACATGCGCTGCTCTCACTGTCTGTGTCAGCAGACTTGCTTGAAATATCCAGTTGGTGAAGTCTCTGGGATTATTTGCTTAAGCATGGTCCAAGGCATAATTTAAGCCCCTGATTCAACAAAACTCACAAGCACCTGAAATTCCCACTGAGGTCAGTATAGCTGTAGTGCACACAGCAAAGGACTAAACCAAATCACAGCCATGGTGACTAATGCACAACGTGGGAGGAAGGGAATGAGTGTATTCTAGGCCAATTCAGTGAACCATGATTGTTAAATCTCCCAACTAGAAAATAGAAACCCTTACCCAAGCTCTCCAAAGTGCTGTACTTTCTCCTCATATCTAAGTGTTACAGCACCCAAGAAATCAATTTCAGTTTTGAAATGTCAATTTAATTTATTTGTGCTTGATTAGAAAGCTATAAATAACTTCTATTTGTAAAGAACATTGCTTTTTTTTTTCCTCTAGAACCACATGAATTTATTTCCAGGATAGTCCCGATGGAAAAAACCAAAACCCTACTATTCAGCAAAACACTTCATCATGTTTAAATCCATTGCTGTTCTGTAAAGTGCTTAACACCATTTTTTTTTCTTTGCTTTTTTGCGTAGAAAGAGTCCAGTCCTCTATGAAATTAAGGTGCAGGAGGTTAAGTGGTGTGTGTGAGAAAAATAGAGGAGGTGGTGGTTGGGCTTAACACCAGGCTGCATTATAATTGTCCACTAGACATGCTAGTTCTAGCTATAAAAAAAGTAATTTAAAGTTATAAGCAAGACATTATATTCATGCCTTAGGGATCTCTTACATTTGAAATCACTATTTCAGCACCTACTATCTCTTTCCAAAGCATTCTGCTGTGTTACTAAATACAGCAGGAAGATAACATAAGCCAGCTATAAGCTATTGTAGATTTGTAAATGGTACTTTTAGTTGTAAGAACAGAGGCTTTTTATTTGTGTCTTTTCCAATGCCAGACACAAATAAGCTTTTAATAAAAAACATTAACCAGAAGTTGACCAGAATCCAGTATTTGCCCTTAAGAAAAAAGTCTTATTTCCTTAAAAATGTTGCTTTTGACAGGATTGTAATAAAGGAATCATGCAGATCTTCAGACTCACAGAAAAAACTAGGAGTTCCAGTCTGCTAGTATTATCAAATTACAAAGTCTAGAAAGCTCAAAAGTACAGATTTGCTAATTTTTCTCCAAACTCACTCCGCAACTTGACAGAAGATACTTCTTGTACTGGTAGGTTTACTCATTAAAAACAGGGCTGTCGGCTAATTAAATCACAGCGGCGCGAGTACGCTGCATTACTGTCAGCTATGAGAGTGTGATACTTCACAGTCAAAACGAAACCTGTTACACAGATCGGCAAAAGTACTAAGAGAGCAGATGGAAAAATTCCCACATCATCTCGTTCATCAGCAACACGCTCACGCGGAGTCCACACAACAAAGGTTTGCCAACATAAATACATTACAGCGCAAAAAGACAGATGCATCCTACTGATTGATCGTTTTCCACCGGCACAACCTCTGATGAGATACAACTGCTCTGGGAGCTGACAGCTTTCACAGCTCGGTTTAGCTGTCTGGGGCTCCAAAAGCAGCTCCTGCCATCGGCCTCGACCGCGCCTGCACGTGGGGGCTCCGGCACTCTCGCTGTCACGACAGAGGCCCCACAGACATGTAACTGGCAAAGTTGTGTTGTGGTCCTCATCTCCCACACACCCAAACACTTGATCACATCCAGGAACAACCTCGCCGAGCAACCGTGGGAGAGGAGCCTTTGCGTCATTTACTAAGGGGTAGCTTAGTGTCGAGGAAAAAAGAAGTAACTGTGGTTGGACAAGAAACGTTTCACTGATCTCTTTAATTACAGGGCTGTTTCTCCTCCCACCCGTTCCCCACTGGCACATTCACTGCTGACATGTCAATCTTTACTAAGAGAACTGCAGCAACTTTCCCAGACTCAAAACTGATGTTCAAGCCTGGCTGATCCTATGCTGTGGAGAACAGTTGAGAAATGTTAGAGAATTTTATATTTTAGTATTTAACTTTTCTTGGATCATCTAAGTGTTCACTAACACTACCAAATCAGAGAAACCAAATTACAACAGCATTCTTGTGCTCTGCAGTTACGGCCAAATTTTATCTGCATTTGACACCAGGTTAACATGGATATCCTTATCAAGGAGTATTCTAAATAAGAAAAATATCAATGGAGAAATATTGTGTGTCATTTTCTTGAGCGCAGCTGTACCAGACCTCCAAACAGCGACACAGTTGTGTCATGCACAACTGGATCACTAGAAGTTGGTCCTGATCCAGTCTCTGTTTCTTCAGAGAGAATTCTTGCTCTTTCTCCTGTTTACTGAAGACATTCTCAACAGCAACACTCCAGCTTTCCAAGAATTATGTCTAGCAGTCTGTGGCAGAAATCACTGGTTCAGTATTAATGAATATGGATTAGGTGCAAGTAATCAAGAATACTGAATGCTTAGGTAGAATGAGTACCCATTTTGTTAAGAGTTTTAAAACAATTATTTCTTTGCATGTGTTCTTACTCTCCACAGAAAGGTTAAACTTTACAAAGTCCATCATTATTTTGTTTTTAAAAGCTATTAAATTTCATCCTCTTAAAAAAAAACCAAAACAAACTACATTGTGTGTTGGAGATCTTAAATTAGGAAACACAAAGAATTTCAGTGATATGCAGGGGAAAATAGTTACTTGTGTACTACAAATTTAAAAGTTGGACAGAGGCATACAGTAAACCTTTGATAAGGAGCAAAAAATTAGCAGATTTTCCTGATCTGTGTGTATTCAAAAGACACACTGAGATTGCCTACCAGAGGAGTGGAGAGAAAGTCTTTGAACTGTAAACTTTTTAGAGCTAGCATTCTTCAGCTTATTGAGAAGTTCAACCAGCTGAAATAAGAAATTTGACCTAGGGCACGTCCCTTGTTGTGGAGAACAAAGTCAGTGACCACTTTAAAGTCATTCTGCTGCTGACTCATCTTCTCTCCCAAGCATCCACAGATATACCATGAGAAAATACAGCAGCAAGTAACCACAAAAGATTCTGGGGCCAGCAGCTGTTAGCAAATCAAGGCCTGCTCTGCAATTGCGGATCTGAAAATTTATAGGTTTGATTGAAAAGCGAACAAGTCTTTCATGATTTACAGTGCTGCTAAACGGCATCATCTTTGATCCAGTGCCTTAGCCGTACCAGTGGGACAAACATTTTTTTGAGAAAAGGATAACACAGCCTGAATAGCTCTGTATTTTCCAAAGTATGAAAATCATCCAGCTCAGTGTCTTTCAGACGTACTCATTCCTCCAGGGCAGATGAGATATTTTCTTTCACTGTTTAACAGTAAGGGGCATATTCAATGTATGCCAGCAAAGTTTAATGAAATCAATGAAGTAGCACTGATTTGCAGTAATTGAGAGTCCAGCCATGTGTTCTAATGGCAAAGAATCTGGATATTTTATAAGCTTATATTGCTTTCCTTTCTAGGAAGCAGATGAGGGGGGAAGGGGGAGAATCAAAGTCCATTTGCTTTGTAGAATGGGGTTGCAGCTAAGATAGCAAGGTCAAGAAAACACCTGTACAGGTATTTAAAAATCCTGACATTTTTCTTTCTGCCTTTGTAATT
This sequence comes from Apaloderma vittatum, assembly GCF_000703405.1. Taxonomy (NCBI): domain Eukaryota; kingdom Metazoa; phylum Chordata; class Aves; order Trogoniformes; family Trogonidae; genus Apaloderma; species Apaloderma vittatum. The sequence goes on from NW_009728728.1 coordinate 14,815, forward strand.
AAAGTGTATACTTTCTTGCTGTGGTAACCAAATTACCACCCTCTGCATTCCTGTACAGACTGTTCCCACCACTCTGAAATTAGAATGTAGCTAGTGCTTGGACACATCTTGTGAATTGGTTTTTACCTAAATGGCTACTAGATGCAAACATCAGAAGGCCTCTGGGTTTGCATGCCACGTAAACTGAACCAGAATAAAGGCACTAGAGTTGGCTCCAGTGTGCAGCCGAGCGCTTATTCATCTACATGTGCTAAGAGGAATTTTTACAAGCTAGTTATAACTGTGAATAATTGAAATCTGGGGCTACTGTTACTCTGTTTAAGTTGTCTTTACTCCACCGAGTAGGAACGGCAGAGAAGATAAGAACTGGTTTTGCCACTTTGCTTTTCATCAGAATAATACAGCTGACAGGAAAGCGTATAGTAGAAGGAGTGAATAAATAGTAATTTCTGACATCTACTAATATTATATTCAGTGTAACTGCTATGATTTGATAGGCATGCATGAAATGCTCATTATGTTACATTTTGAATGGCTTTTGCACATTGCAGATTGGATATAATGAATTCGGGTTTGTTTTGTTCCTTCTATCAGGCTGATTCTGATGAAAGTGCTCTTCAGCTCTTAAAATGGATCAGCCAAGTCTCACCCACAGAAATCAGTCTCTAGGAGACTTCTCGAGGGGAGGGGTTTGCACGTCCCAGCTGTGGACTGTATTCAGAGGCAGGTCTAATCCATCACAATCTATTGGCAAATTCACAGAAAATAGTCAGCCTTTACTTTCAAAACAAGTTTGACATCACATACCTTTCAAGAACAGGAATTGTCAGTTGGGCAAATGAGGAAACTGAGACCTTGGGTTTTCAAGAGGAGCTGCTAACTTCCAAGCTCTCAAGTTTGTCTCCTAGAAAGTAAGAGGAATTTGGATGACACTGTGGAAGAAGAATGTATTGCATCCATACCATTTCCCTGGGAAAGCCCTCTAATATTGGTGTTATGACATATAGTACATAAAACATGGATGCTACCTCTGTTTAGCAATGCAAACTTGTAACTCCTGTTGTGTACTTTATGTAACTTGGAACTCAGTGTGAGAGAGAGAGAGATATATATATATAA
>NW_009728729.1:0-15324 GCF_000703405.1 Apaloderma vittatum
CTTCCCCAGTGCAGTCTTACCTGCTCTGAAGGTAAGAGTAACTTCAGAAGTAACTCAGCAATGTTTGATGTGAAAATGCTTGTTATATGCCAAGTTGTAAGAGCATGCGAGACTGCTTGACTTATAAATGAGGGTTCCACCAATTTCAGCAGGGAATCTCAATCACAGTGCTGCACAAAAAACCCTCTCAGACTCTCTTGTGCAGCAGAAATATCAACTTCGTTATGCCTCTGGCAGCATGATTTTTTTCCTGCTAAATTTTATAAGCAACATCTATAACAAAGTAGAGAGTATTTATTTACTGATTTAGTCTGTTTTCATTTCTGTGAATCTCTTACAAATGCATGGGGGAGAAAAGAAAAAAAAGTCATATAACTACAAAACCACAGAAAATGACAGCAAAATCCACAGCCAAGTGCCATTATTTTTAACTATTAAAAAAAGGACTTCAAATTGACCTAATTAATTTTGACTCAGAATCAAGAAAAAATAATGAGAAAGTGTTTCCAAGTAGAATGAGACTTTTTTTTAAAAAAACACAATCTATAGTTCAGAAAAGCCTAGCTCATTTCCTTCAAAATTTGCTGAGGAATTCTCTTTGCTTTCAAAGCAAGCCTGTTTTCCAGATCAAGAAAATTTTCTTATCCAATGTTTAAGTGTTTGTGCTGACAGGTAAGAGCAGGTTTGGGCTAGCAGCCATGCTAATTTCTCCTGCTCACACAAATACCTAAACATTTAAGTCCAGGTGGTAACCCCTTCACCCCACTGTTACTTCTAGTATATTCTTGAGTTTCTAAGTGCTCCTGGAGAACCTCCAGTACAGGAGCTACAAGGTAGTCACTGCAATGAAAAGCACACCATTTCCTCCAACAGCACTGCTAATTTCCAGTTCTTGTGCTCCAGCACTTGACCACCATGCCTTTTTTCTCCACTACACAAAAATGCAGTTATGCTACTCAGCTCCCTGTTTGTCATTTGATCCCTTCCTGAGCATTTATCACCATTTGCAGAACCCACTCACCTTCCAGTAAGCTACTACCTGGCCCAGGGACTGCAGCCAGCTTCTTGTTAATACTGAGAAGGGCCAGGCGCTTACCTAAAGGAGGAGTTATACAGCAACCCAATAAATTAAATGAAGTCTTGTAGCAGCAATCTGGGAAACTCAGGATTCACTAGGTTTCAGAGCTGTATTTCTATTTCTAAAGGCACAGAGAGTTGATAGGCAATGCAAAAGATACTTTATAAGCATAACATCTGTCTTTTAATTCCCATGTTCCTGTTCCTCACCAAGAGAATAAGAACTCAGGAAGAAAACAAAGCTATGAACAGATCATTACTAAGATGGTGTTTTGGTTCTCCAGGGATCCCAGAACAGCTGGTTGGCACATTTCCTCTTCTCACGTCCCTGTTTTCCCTCACTCAATTCAAATTCTGATGCTCCTTTCCACAATTATCTGTCCCCACAGTGCTGACTGCTTTCCAGTGCCCATTTATGTCCTTCTTATAAGGCCTACTTCCCATTTTCTTATCAGAAAGTATCAGCCCTCCTGTGTTCATGTATTCCTGTATTCTTCTCTTCTTCCACTTGTGCTTTCCATCCCCTGCTTCCCAGAAGAGCTCTTGCATAGTATATCAAGACAGGAAGGAGGCACAGAGAATGCCACAGGTTAAGGAAGCTACTACTGTCCTGACTCCAGTGACTTTATATAAAATACGTTTCTACCTGTATTTTTAGAATAACTAAGAAACATCATCATGTTCTAGAAAGCCACTATGGATGTGAATCAAATATCTAAGTATGTTGAGATGACAATGTTAAAGCATGGTGCAGAAGCTTGCAGATCTTTCAACTGCAGTCTAGACATGGCAGCTTTACCTGAAATGTCTCCAGATGTTATTACTTCTTTTCCCTGAGACTCTGAAGCTAGTGCTACCTCAGTGCAGAAACAGCTCTACCTCCTGGGGTAACTGTCTGTTATATCAGAAAGCAGGAATCTCCGTGCAGTCAGCAGAAATCAGCTCACATGCCAATACCTTGACCCACAGAGAGCTGGCACCCTGAGCCAGTGAATAACAGTTCTATCGAGAATCCTTGTTGGTCCTCAAGCTATGAAGACTCCGTTCTGTTGCCTCAAGCTATGAAGACTCCGTTCTGTTGCAGCCACAGTTCCTGCTTCACATGCTTCCCATGATACATTTGTTATCAGCATTTTCCCCTTCCTGGATCATTGCTCAGTCTGTAGATTGCATCACTATGAACATACTGGATGCACTGGCAGAAGTACATTCCCTAATTTGAGTACAATATACTGAAACAGACAGTACAAATGCTAGAGTGACATTTAAATAGGCAGTTGAGAACGTTTTTCACCAAGAAAATACAAGGCATCAGTGTCTCAATTGAAACTGTACATTCAAATTCTGTACTAACTCCAAATATTTGAAGGGTAACAACGAGCTAATTAAAGATAGGTTTATTGTGATACTACGGAAGTTAGCATCTGGTGACACACTATGTGTAGGAAAGAAAATACGCAAGTACAATGTAAAATGGACAGTCTTGTATAAAGAGAATAAAGTTCTCTGTCTATTCAGTAAAGAAAATACCCGTGAAAGCAAATGTGGCATCTTTACTAGTGCTTGTATGTTCAAATGGTAAATAACTACTTATAAAGGGTTTGTTCAGTATGCGAGCAATAAATATCAAGTTAAACATTAGAATCAAACAGTAGCAGTATTATGCTAAGCTCAGCAATTTCTTAACCTAAATACAGAATTTGCAGAAACAAGTAACTGTAAAAATGAAAATTGAGCTAGGCTGGACCTGGGTAAAAGCACTGGCAAATACTTTACAAAGAACAAACCCACATCAGCTCCCAGCTGAGGGAGCAGTTGACTAGAAGTCTTTCATCTTTAACTCCTTTGATTCCATTTAACAACATAAAGCATGAGATGTTACAGCAAATAGGGTGGTATGAAATATTCCATCATGTTAACAGAAGTCTATATTAAAAAAAGCCCCCACAAAACATCCTTAAATGAAACTTGGGATTTCTAGCACTAAAAATATACAGAGAACATTGCTCCTTTGGAGAGAGTTTATGTTCCCTGTTTGTTCACTCCATGAGAAGCAGCGGGCAGCATAGCAGCGTGGCAGGGGAGTTCTGCCTGGTACCATGAAATCATGAGGCTGGAATGTACTTCAATGGAGCTGTTAGGTCAGGGGATGGGAGCTGTGTGCTCGAAAGCACTGAAGTTGGAAAAGGATAAAAACAAAAGGAGTGAAGACTTCCCAATGGAGCAGAGTGAAAGCCACAAGACATGCAGCTCCAGCCCACAGGCACTCACTCATTCAGACATCTGTAGTAAGCACAGTGTGAGCCTGCTGTTCGTATGTTTAACTCTGTGTGGTGTGTGCACCTACACCAGTAGTGCTGCATGTTAATCTTCATTCCCATTAAAAGTATAGTATCTGACAGATGTTGTAACAGCTATTATTTGTTTTCTCTCAAGAAGACTTCTGCATGGAGATTCCAAACACCAGAGTGCATTTCTGAGCAGCATTTCTAAATGATACTTGGTTGATAATCCATTAAGATTCGGGTGTTCTCTTACCTAACCTCGTTTTTCACAATGAGCTAAACAACTGCTTCTCCTTACACTGAAAAACTGTCAACATCCAAATGCTCTCAGATAATCAGGAATAAGCATTACATACTTGTCCCAGAGCAGCATGGCCTCAATACCTTGCAGTATGACCCCATCCATCTTCAGTGCAAGAGAGTATATTGGAAAAAAATTAGTTTCCAAAATCCAGTGCTGCTGTCTTGGACCAAAGCAGAGCTTTTCTCAGTATGTCACACTTGTAGTATGGACAGCTACAACTGTCAAGGCCTCAGTTCAACAGTCAAAAACTGCTCATTCTCTGCTCATGAGACAAATGTGCCAGAATTGGAGAACAGACTGAAGTTGCTAGAGTTAGAAAAAAGACCCATGCAAATCAAAACATCCAAGGCACTAGCCAATGCTTAGGATCCTGACTATACTTTTCATGTTTAGCTTTATGAATTCTGTGTAGCTTGAATACAAGTCTTTACCTGTTGAATACATGTATTTGCCAGGCACAGACAACAGAACATCGGTTATAATACAGTTCTTCCACTTCACAAAGGAGTTGAATAAATAAAATCAAGTGAAAACATTCACAAGACTTGAGCTTTCAGAGCTTCTCTTCTTTACAACACCACATGCATACTTCCATCGCTTGCTTGAAATTATTTTAGACAAGCTACAATTATAAGGAAACCCTGTGCCTACACTTTCATCTCTGTGGGTTTAAAAACCAGCAAAAGCTAGCACCCATTCAAGGAGGTAGGAGAAAGCTGCCAATAGACAATTCTCAGGAATACTTTCTCCTTTTAACTTAATATATGAAACATTTATACAGTTACATAAAAATTTCGCTGGTCAGACTCCAGTTTAGACCGATTATTTAACACAGCAGATCATAAGATGATACCCTAGAAGCACAGAGGAAGTACATCTTGGTACTTCCTCAACCTACTCAGTGATGGGGGAGATGGATACTTGCATTTTAAATACCATCACTAGCCAGATATAGTAACATATAAATCAAATCCCAAAGAATCTTTTGCTAATTGTATGCTTCGAGTACCTGAAGGTAAGGACGTAGCTTCAGACTAATTAATTTCTTTGGACTTTGTTCATAAACCTATCCCAGCAAGCCAACTGATGTGAGATAGGATTATGCCTCTACCTATAACGTATCTAATAGATCATTTAATCTTTACTATAGAAACACACACAAGAGATTTCAGAACCCCAAACCACATTGTTACAGAAAATTATGACAGTATTACAATAGCAGCTGCAACAGAACTCACCTCACAACCCACAGTGGTGGTTACTATTCATATGCTATAGCGTTTAGCCGCTCTGCTTTATTTTAACAGCTATTTAGCTGGGGCAGAACAGGTGAAGAGCCAAGTGAGATCTGCAGCATCAGAGCTAATTCTAAACACAGGTGGCGGGCACGAAGGAGAGAGCAGGAAGTCAACAGGAGAATCACTGCTGACATCTACGACAGGAAAGATTGATGGCTTCCCTCTCTAGTTTTCCCCACTGTGTAGGCACGCAGGGGGTGGGGGAAAGGGACGGAGAAGCTGCTGTGCTGGCGACATAACACACCACGCAGCCTCCACAGCACCAGCGCTGATTAATGAGACTAGAACAACTCAGGAAACAGCAAAGGATCATTCGCAGGCTTTGCTCTTCTTGTTATAATTTTATCCATGGCAGTTCATTTTGCCGTACTTGTCCCAAAGTGAAACAAGTTCAAATATGCCAGAGGAAAAGAAAATACGAAAGTTTGCATTAAGTAAACACAGACACAAGTAAAACACACAAACTGGAAAATTTGGAATTTCAAACATGAAAATCGTCCTAACAGGGATCAAAAAGGAAAGAAAAAACAAAACAACTCAAACCCCAAAACTTGTCTCAACCTCAGAGACAAAAGAAATTCTTTGGCTTACAAAAGTCCTCAACTACTGCATCTTTTGCATCTGGCTACGATTATTTTTTTTAAATTATTATTTCCCTCATTAATACTGTGCAAGTTCAAACCTTGTTACTAAAATGATATGGTTGTCTGTTATTGGCTTAGCAAAATCTGTTAAACAGCAAAACGAAGAGTCAAATTTTACTAGCTAAAGCATAAATTTCAAAGCCTAATTGGGACAATTTAAGTGTTAATGTTATTAGAGATAGAAAAAAATTAAAGGAAACGGGAAACTTAAAAGCAGTCTATCTACTAGAGACGTTGCTTCATTTTTTGCTTTTTAAGCAATTACTTCTCAGCAAACTTGCGGTAGAAACTTTTAAAACACATTTATCTTGATCTGGTAATTCAATATATCAAATTCATCTAGCACAAATGCCATTTCATCATGCTTTATTCTTAATATTTGGGATTAAAGTTCTAACACTGAATTAGAAAGAAACATGTTCAGACCAGAGCAAGTTTTCAGATGAATAGCTTCTTAGAAAAGATTAACTTGTTGCCCAGAAACTGAGCTAAATTAAAATTCAAACAGCACTGTCGGGTACCCTTTTCTTGACTGTCAAATGCATTTATATTTAAATTTCAGTAAGATTTTAATATTTATATTTAAAATGAAAACCACATTTAAACGAGGAACATTTACAGCACATACTAACCCCACCCTATAAATTTAACTCTGCCCTCCAGGGCTAGCAAAAGAACACAGTATAACTGCATTTGGGTTAGGCTGCCCTCTCACGCTGCCTTGTTAAAGATGACTAAGCAAACGGATTCTTTAATGTGGTATGCTGCGTCCCGCAAATGTATCCCCTCATTTGCCTTTATGAGTTCCACGTGCCACTCAGTGTGCTAGTGACAGCTATACTGACAGACACAAGGATTATCTACAGCAGGTTGCCACAGTTCACACCGCCATGAAACAGAAGGTACCTCTGGACCTGAGGCAACCATGGACCCTTCCCTCCCAGGCCAAGTGAAACAGGTTATACAAACTCTGGCTAGGAGACTTTTAAGCAGCCCGCAGTCTACAAAACAGAAGAGCTGGCTCAAGTACTCTGCAGAGATCCTAGGGCAAGAAGTAGTGATAACACTTTACAGAGCAGGAAAAGTTTGTACAAAGTTGGTGAAGGGATCAAGCTCCTGGTCTGCACGCAGCCAATGGCAGTCACCAATCTTATTCTAAACCATGATGTCTTCCTCAGCAAGGACACAAGCCTTTTAGTCCTACTTTTTTGTGCTGTGCTGTACTTCCTGCAGTTCTCCACACCAGCTGGAAGGACAGGATGTTACGGCTCCTGTTCAAAGGTGAGGCATAGCCCAAAGAGGTGCAGTTACAGAGCTGGTTCAACGCACGCTGACACATCCCCTACTTCTGCAGCTCCCGGTTTCAAGACAGATGCAAAAGTGCAGTTAATGGTCTCAGATGGTCCAAGACAGGCAGCAGCCTATCTGCCTTAACATGAAACATAAATCTAAAAACATTTACTTCCCTTTTTTAAGCTAACACAATAAAGCTTGTGCAATCGAACTACCTAACTACAGACTTTAACAGCAGGCCTTAACAGCCCATTTTGCTCCGACTCGGTGAAAGGGTAAAGGTCTTAGTAATACCAATGTCTTAGTACTACCACCACACAAGTAAGGTGCTAAGAGATAAATCAAATCGGTGCCTCACTGACAGAAGACTGCAACAAGAGCTAAGTGTTCTGAACCAGCAACTATCAGGAATATATTAGCCAACCAGGCAAGGGATGAAGGGCAGGCCAGTTCAGTATGTGCTGCTTCCAAATCTACTAGGTGACACACACAACACTCAAAGCTGAAAATTCGATAGCTACACTACTGTAGGCAATGCTCGAAGAAGGTGACACAAGTGAAAAGGAGAGGGAGCAGAGATCCAGCATTACTACACTGTGGAGAACACCCCTAAGACACAAATCCACACTAAAACTAGTTTACTGTTCATTTAGCTATGTGGTTGAACCAGCAATAACCAAACAACTAAAATTTGAGGGCACAGATGCCTTCTGGAAACAGTTCTTTGAAGCATCCCCCAGGTCTGCCTTCCTCCTGATGCAGCTGCAGCCCCGTGGGCCAGCACAAAGGGTACCTGCACAGCAGCAGCTGTTCAGGGAGTGAGCAGAGAATCTCGCGCTCCACTCGGGACCTCACCTAAGTGGAGTTTCTGTCAGCTTAATTATTTCTCAGTCTGCTTCACTTTAGTTCTTAGAAAAATACAGGACCAAATAACGAACTCAGAAGATACTACAGCTAAAAACAGAAGATAGCACTATTATTCAAGAACTAGTGATGTCAGATCACTCTAAATAACCTTTTACAGTATAAGAGATGCTAGAATGGAGAAGTACTACAGGTTATAAACAGATTTTTATTAAGTTCCAGTATTATCTGAGTTTCCCCCAAGCTTGAGAAATAGCACTTAAAACATATTGTATACAGCAGATGTTACTAGACAGGAAAACCCCCACAAACAGTGCTTATTGATAGCTTACAGTGATTGTGGAAAGATATATCAAACACGGTTTTACAGGGTTTTCTCTTGAGTTCAGTATTATTTTATATTTTAACATCATCTTTAGTAATCTGGATGATGAAATAAAGATTATTCATTAAATTAGCAGATGACACAAGGAGGGAAGGATGACAAGGGCTCCACATGATCTTGACAAAGTGAAGAAAAAGTCTGAAAAAACAGGATGTTTTTTACCAGGCAAAAGTACATGAAACTATACAGAAAGAACTACTCAACTGCACAAACACAAGGAGAACTGCTGTCCAGGTAGCAACTGCAGAACAGGATTTGGAGTTTGTAACATTTTAGAAGGTGAGTGTGAATCAATATTGCGCTGCTGCAAAACCACCACTTTTATAAAATACAGCAAAAGTTGCACAGCAATGTATGAATAGGATTAAAATCTAGAAGACACAAAACAATTTACTCATACCATTCAGGATGAGGATGGCCTCAGGCTGGAGCACTGGGGCATGTTTCAGGTCTTGTGTTTCAAAACAGTGGCAGAAAAAGGCCACGGAAGTATAATGAAGTCCAGTGAGAGACCTCAGAAATAAGACTATGGAAGAAAGCCTGAACAAACTGAGAATTAGTCCAATGGAAGGAAGATTGTGGAGGGACAAAGTTTCAAACATGCTTTAAATATGTAGACTAACACATGGGAGTTTTGGGACTATGGTTAACAGGGTAATAAACAGTAAGCTGAAATTGCAGTAAGACCAATACAGACCAGATGTAAAGAAAACTTTCCAGCAGTATGAAAAAGAAAACATTTCAAGAGAGTACTTGAGAGATTCTTATCAAAAGAAAAAAAGAGATGTGTTGATAAAGAGGTAGGGGCAGCTGACTTCTATTTTGGGCCAGAGGAAGCACCAGATCAACTCTAGTTGGGTCTCCTGGTCCTGCAAGCCTATAATCTTATATAGGCACAGTTAAGGTCAAAGTGTGATGACCAAACAGTATGGAAGAGAAATGAGAGTTCTATTTAGACAGGCTAGATCTCATGGCATTTCAAGATTCAAGTATTTCTACCAGCATTTAACAAAATTTAAGCATTGAGGCCTTTTCGCAGGTAGCAGTTAAACACTGATACGCTTTGAAAATCTATTCCACATTGCCAAGTTATATGAAATAAAGGTTAACATTTAATACTTGTAAATTGGTATATACCTACATTCAGAAGTGTACACTGCTTCAAGAGAATAAAACTGACAGCAGCAAGTGAAGGATTAGCACTCATCTTGCTACATGATACAGGCAATACTGTCAAAATGTAAAGAAAAATATGCTGTATTTCTAAATTATAAATAAAGGTTACTTGACTGATCTGTTTTCAAGTTAATGGATGCTGATCTGTCTTCAGGTTAATAGATGAAACCATTTTAAGTACTTGAAAACATCACAATCTTAAAGCAAAGCAAAACAAGACAAAAAGCTAAAGAATGCTCCATAACTAAATGCTTCCCTCCCAGAGAACTTAAAGAAGTTCTATGTTTTTGATCACAGTAGTAACATCTGATCACTCTTGCTCCTTCTCTGACCTCCAGCTGAAAGAGAGTTTATTATATTTTTTGTCTATTTTGTTCAAGTGAGGAGTCTGCTTGCTACCAAGATTGCCCTACGGGATATAAACAAAGACTATCAACTTGCATCTAGAGGGATGTTTTTTAAAAAATATTTTTTGTTTGGAATTACTATGTTTCTTCAGAATATTGTCCTAGAAACTCAAAGAGTAGTTCATTTCCTCTCCTTTATTTTATTTGGCAATTTCCTGTAGCAAGGAAAAGTTGGCTTCATTTCGCATGGGGCCAAAATTAACACAGCTGTTCAAAAACTTTCACCGTGTGGTCACTGCCTGAAATTCATCTCAGGTGAAAAGGAAAGTTTTAAAACTACCTGAGGGCTGCTGAGAGGCCTTAGGACATGGAAGTCTCAGTAAATTCCCTAATGGCAGAAAAAAGCACAAAGAAAATACTACATAGCTGGTCCTCCACATCTATGCTGAAGAGAATTCTACCAATGTAAGTATTTTAAGTCATAATAATCATACTTGTATCAGTGACTTCTGCAGGATTTTAAAAAGCTTTTTCTGAAGACAGACAACACTGACAGACTACATTTAAACTGTTTTTAACGGTGCAGGTTGGTCCTGAAATCACCAGACTGGGCTGTTTCCACAGAAAGGACAAACAACAGATGAGGAATGAATGAGGAGGACAAACACAGAAGTGCTCATTTGTGTTCAGGTCTTGCCCTCAAAGAGGATGTAGCCACGGCATGTTCCTGTGTCCAGGAGCACAGAAGCTCATCTGGATGCTCTGGTTTAGATGCAAGCACTGACCCCAAGTAGTAAATGGTCAATAAAAGCTATATTCTCTTCCTGAAGAATTTAATCTGAGGTTGACATGATGATACGATGAGTGTAGTGTTTGTATTCCCAATGAACAAGCAGGCTGAATTTACAACTGATGGTTTGATACTGTTTTTTAACTATTTTATACAGTTTTTTTAATATAAAGAGCAAACTCATTGCTTACACAAGAGGAAGTTCTTACAGGACTGATATCTAATGTGCACTAGTATTTCAGCTACTAGCACTAGAAAATGCTGCTTAAAAAAGTCTATCGCTTGGTCACTAACATCTAAAAAATGTGAAAATAAAAGTAATACTGTTAAGGATTTGTAGCAGTACAATTAAGTGTTATCACATTTGTAAAACACATGGAAGTTTACAGAACATTCCACAGCCCACTCCACCCAAGTCACAGCAAACTGTAGCCACAGTCTCACTTATTATTACACACCTTGAGGCCAAACATGTCAACTGAAAAGTTCCCGATTTCCTGTGTGACACTTGCTGCTTTGTTTTAAAGATGAGCTCTCCCTTTCTAACTTACGTATATTATTCAAACCAGCCCGCAGGAAACCAGACAAATTATCAACTCTCAATCTGGATATGCCCTGTGGACTATATTAATGCAAAAGAGTACTGCAGGTATCCCAGAGATACGTAATACTCCATTTTTCTTTGAGTACTGGCAAGTATTCTACTGAAGAGTTACAATCAATGTTGCGTGGCCAACTGGCTGTGAAAATATCTCTCTGAAGGAAGCGGCAACAACTTTGGCTGTTCTGATCTGGCTTAATGTTCAATGAACATGCAAATTGCTGACATTCATTTAACTCTGCAAAGATCCTGAACATGGGTATCTTCCAGAAAAACACCCTCATAAAAACAGTGGAAGTGTATGAAGAGCAGAATGTGTACTTATTCTTGGTGGCAGCAATTACATGGGCTAATTTGTTGCCAGTAGAGACGCAAAATGATATTCGGTCAGGAATCCAGAGGGCTGGACCCCTCATTCCCTTTACATAAGCAACAAAGAGTCTTTGAAATGTTTAAAACTATTTTGTTCTTCTATGCAAACGGAAAACACCCTACGGATGCCTATTAAGTAAAGTCTTCCCACATCTTGGCAAGTATGTTATTTCAAGAAAAATATTTGTAAATGGATAACCCAGTTCAAGTAGAAGTCAAAGACCACCTTTGAAAGAAACTTTGATGTGGCTATAAATAGATTATATTTAGGAAAGACAGCATAACATGGTTCTGTCATCAAAAGTTTGTACCTCCTCATATTTCTTTGCTGTTGTTAATGTAAAAAACATTGCTGGTAAGCAGAAAAGCAAACACCCATGAGATCTAGGATTAAGGCAGAAGCCCTGAAAAGAACTGTTCCTGCTGTTGGATAAGATCAAAACAGGCCAGTTAGCAATCTCACTGCCAAAGGACAGAGATATCGGAGTACCTGTAAGTGTGAAAGTAAGTGACAGAAACAGTTGCTACATGAACCTCTGGGGAGATCATCAGGAAGCCTGGAATCTTTTACTGACATGGAAGTGTTGCTGTATCTTTTCCAAGGCACACGCAACATGGCAAAGTCAGAACTACGCACCTGGCAGAAAGAACAGATGATAGTGAGCCTAGGAAGCTGTGAAGATGCTAGCAATTCAATTTTTTTGAATGCTGGTCAACAGTCTTCCTAATGAGATTAATAGTTCAGCATCCAGATTGCATGGAGGACACTACGAAAACCAAGGTATAGTATTTCATTGTCACTGACCAGAAATGACAGTGAGGGGATTCAAACCCACATACACTCCACCTGTTAGAGTGGGAGTAGTTGTACAATTTAATTTCACTTCAGCTTCTGAATACTGCTGGGAATTACAAGAATTACACAGGAATTCTGAGCCTGTATAAATTGGAAACTTAACACTATACAACCCTGGTATCTTTTTGCATTGTAACATAGATATTGACACCAATCTAAGTAGGTGAAATAGATGGGCTTACCTCACTTTGAAATACCAACAAGAAGCCCTTAATGCATCTTCTAATGTGTACTATAAGGCCCCAAACCCCTTATCTATAAACAAGGTAGTCTAAGCACAAAAAAGTTCCTAGTTTGTACAGTTATGAAAGTGCCATCTAATCACAAACGAAGCACAAAGCAGGGTTTTATCTGTCTTGTTATGAAGATAAAATCTGCATCCTGGTAGTAGTTCATAACATGACCTATGTGAAACACCACGAAAACTGAGGAAACCCCTATTAGTGCTCCCTCCACACAACACTAATTCCTTATTCAGATACCATGCAGATACTACCAAAGCAATTGGGTAAACTTCACCTTTCCATGATTCCTGCTAGTTCCAAGAAGTGGAAGCAAGCCCTAGCATAATTCAAAGAACTCAAAGTTAAAACCAAAAGCATTTCTCGTAGCAATCATCACATTTCAGCACAAGAATGTGGGAAATTAAAAAGTAAGTATATCTACTTCATCCTATATTTGCGTGTGTGCGTACAGATATATACAAATATCTGTCTATTACCTTCCCCTCACAGTTAGAACTTCAGTGCAGCCTCAGGGTAGATACACAGACTTGCCCGATACAATGGAAAATAATAAAATCCGCTACATGATTTGTCTGAGCTGGGGATCTCAGGAATGGTAGCTACAGTCAAGGGCTCAAATAACCAAAAGCAAAACAATTTCAATCCACTACTTACGAACTCAGCAGAGCTCAAAAAAGTATATGATCTGAGGTGACTTAACGGACTTAATGTTTAGGGGTTTTCTTCACTTCGGCTTCTGATCCTACTGTAATTTGAGTCAACTCCACAAAAAGTTTGTTCATCTAACCCTAGAGTCCCAGCATAAACCACAACTTGTGTCATGGAAAAAGTAATTGTTGAATGTCTAGAACAGCACTTGCTGTATTAGTAAATGGAAATTCTATCTGCCAATGAAACAGCGTTAAAACAAGACCCCCAGTCTGCGGTCTAGAGACAGAGGTGATCCACTACAGACTGTACAATTCACAATGTGTTTGTCCAACATAGGCACCAGAGAAATTTACACAAAACTACAACATCCAGGACTGCCAGAGTAGCATCTTTCATTAAACTCACTGCACAAAAACAACTTAATAAAACCAGAAGTCTCTGAAGAGAAAAAACAGGCTCAGCCAAGAGACTGAAAGCAAGGGCCAGAGGGGGAAAGAATGGTGGGACTCTACCCAAGCCCTGCCAAGACGCCAGAATAAAGGACTGTTTCCTGCTAAAACAAGCTACGTTTGCCAGACTTTATTGTTAGAACTCCATTATGGAAATGAATAGGACCCGTTTACGCCTCAAAGATCCTTCATTTCTGTCTACAATGGAGGCTCTCTCCTGTGCAGCTGCAACAGTGGCCAAAATCCACTAGAGACAAGGCACTAAGCAAGGCAGATTAGGGAAAAGTCTCTCTACAACTGGAAGGTCTCATATATCTCTGTGGAAATCCAAGTTCTCTCAAACCCATTGAAGGCCCAAGAAATGTATATTCTCACTGCATACTAACCTCCCTTCAGCTCTGAAAATGATATACAAGATAATGGTTTCATTCTGGCATAGAAAACACTTCCAATGCTTTACCTGAGAGATAAGCCAGTTTCCCTAGAAGATTAAATGTAAGTTATTTCGTGATTAAAATAAAACCAAATGACTGATTAGCAAAGAATTCCACTCCAACCTGGAAAGGAGACACCAGAGGTTTAATCCAAAGGCTGGAACATCATGCTAAATCCAGCTGATTTCAGGAGGAGCTGGATAAGCAAATAACTTTTACCATCTGTGCCCAACAATAGTAAAAAAGGTTAAAATTCAGGAAAATAGAAAAACAAAAATGTTTTTTAAAAAGACACAAATTTCTACACAGGAATCCACATAGAAGGTATTTGCATTTGGAAAGCATTTCTTAAGGCACTTAGATATTTCCTTAAGGTCCTGTAGATTACAGTGTACTAGACAATCCCACACTGGACACTAGGAAACAGGATGGATCTTTGCTGTCTAACAGGTATTTGCATTTCCAGATTTTTTTCTCAGTCAAATGCGCTTTGCTACTTCCAACCTTCATGTTCTCTGGACGAAAGAGATGCTACATTGGGGATTGTCACAATGATAGATCCAAGGCAGGCACTTAAAAAATTTTCTGCTCACCCATCAATCTCAGTACACAACTGCCTTGACAGATGTCCTTGAGGTGACCTGCTGCAGTAACCTGTGCACGCGTGCAGCTTGTTACACGCATCTGGGGACTCATTTCATTAACGGTTAACAAAGTGACCCTTAGGTGACAGCAGCGAATTCAAGATGAGAATGGGAATGCTTTTAAATTGTTTACATTTCATTTATAGCACATCTGAACGATCTTAAAAGTGAGCTCTCTCTTCTACTACAGTTTTAACTACAATCTTTGAAACTCTCAAGGATTACGGCCTGGTGATTTCAGTTACTTCCTTTCTCTGGAACCCATATGGTAACTATAGCTAAAAATTTTCAAGATTAAATTTGCAATATGGGAAAAATCATTTTAATTGTCTCCTCCAAATAAATCCATCAATTTTTATTTAACTGCCTTTTTTACAGCCATCTTCATTAAAAAATATGAAACATGATCAGTCATTAACATGACTAGCACAGTAACAATGGAGTGATCAGGTGGCCCGAATACAAGCGGTGTTCCTCAGGGGTCTGTTCCGGGCCCAGTGCTGTTCAACATCTTTGTCAGCGACATGGATGACGGCACTGAGTGCACCCTCAGTAAGTCTGCCGATGGCATCAAGCTCTGTGGTGCCGTGAACTCACTTGAGGGAAGAG
>NW_009728730.1:0-6766 GCF_000703405.1 Apaloderma vittatum
CTCAGAGAGTGCATCGCAATATCTGACTTGGTAGCATTTAATATTGCATCTTTATAAGGCATGGCAGCATGGCCTTGAAAATGTGAGAGTGAATGACAGCAGTGGGTCTTTAAACACAAAATAGGCAGCATTCTTTCTTTCTTGATAGGCAAAATGCTCTTGAGATACAAAGCAGTTAGAAAGAGATGGCAGTAACATTTCAAAGCAATCAGGAGTACAGCAGCCTAACTACCTTATTGCCTTTCTTTAACTTCACTGTCATGTTCAGGGAGAGTTTTAATAAATGGTGTGCTGCAAGAAAGATGGGGGATGGATGGGTGAATGGATGGATGGATGGATGGGTGGATAGATAGATAGATAGATAGAAAGAAAGAAAAATCTTCACATGAGCAAGAGGCAGTTTACATATGACTTTCTTGCATGTCACTTTTCAAACAGAATTTCAAGGATTTTTTCTCCCCTTTGCAGCCAAATGAGAGAAATATTGCCTGCACATGAGAGATAATATTGTCCTGGGAAATATCCAGTGGATTAATGTATTTCTACTGAAGCTAGCAGGAAATTGTGTTTCAGTTTGTGCTTATGGGCTTATTGTGAATACGTCATATTGAGAACAATTTGTTAAACAAGAAACATAGGGTGCTAAAACAATCAAAAGGGAAAATAAACTAGGAATGTCAGGTTCTATAATAGGCTTGATGTGTATCTGTATTGTCAGTAACCTAACACCAATGACTGACGCCCTTCATTCTTGTTTTATAACAAAACAAAGACGACTGTGGTTTTGCAAGTTATTTATGGTCCATCTCTAAGCTTCTCTATGTGAATTATTCCAGTGCTATACTCTAGCAAATGGCCTTTTGATGACATCATTATAGACAATTAGTTCTATGCCTTAATTAAGTAACAAAGCTTTGGCTGTAATGCAGTTGCTTTCGAGCAAGATTTACCTTTGGGATGGGAAATCTCTGAATAGGAACAGGAGCCACAAGAGTCAGGGCTCAGTCAGGGACGTTAGGGAGTAGTGGATGGATGGCCCTAGTGAGTCAGACCCCAGGGAGACGGGATCAATAAGGAGTTGAAGTAAATGATGTACCTAGGGTCAGACACTTACATGTGGTCAGGAGTTGATGGAGAATGGCTCTTTCTTTTGTTCTCGATGAAGCCATGATGGTGTTCATTCCCTACTTGTAGAACATACTATCGATGGGACTCTAGACTTAGCCACTGCTGCAACTCTTCTGTCTCTGTGGAGGAGCCTACCTGTGATTTTGTCAGTTTATTCAACAGCAAGTGGGCTTTGCAGCATGTGATTAAAGGCCCATCTATTTACAAAAGCAGACCATGACCTTTTATTGTAAATGAGAAAGAGAGAGAGATGAGACGAGATGAGATGAAGCCAAGATAACCCAAAGTTACTGATGATGCTGGACACCTAGATTTTTTCCTGCCCAGCAGGAACTATGTCTAAGAGGCTTAATTTACAGAGAGCAGAAGGTCTTGTTCTCCTGTTCTTCCTTCGGAAGTTTAACATTTGATTCAAACCACTGGCAGCAGATCCGCATTGGCACTTTGAGCTCTCAGATTATTTTTGCTGGAGTGTCTGTATTGGGTACCAGTTTCTCACTGTAGGTGACACCTTTAAGAGAGAGTTCTTCCTGCTACTGATATGTCTGATCCGGTTTCCATGGAAACCAAAGTCAAATAACAGAAGAAAAGGTATGGGGATATTTTGTCTTAATTATTTTAAAATCTATACCTTATTTTCCTCTTTCTGCTCCCCATTTTCATAGAAGAGAAAAAAAATATATTTCATTGCTCTCTGTTATTTATGTAGCACCACCTAATTGCAGGTGGAAACACGCACATATATGTATATGATGAAATCTCTCCAAAACTTACGTGGCATTTAACAGAGAGAACCTTAACTCAACTTCTGATGTTTTTTTCTTGTTTACATACTTATCTTGAGCTTTAGAAGCACAATAAAAAATATGATACAATGTGACATGAGTAACACCCCAAGTTACAATAGTGCTTCTGTTGTTTTGACTGTAGTTGAGACGAATTACTTTGACGTTGGAAGTAAACAAATTTCTCCAAACCAGGGTTGCTGTAGCACATAGGGCAGTTTTAAGGACCACTCCTCAGTTGCATCATCAGTTGTGTTCAATCCCTGGTCATTCTTCCTCTTTCCATGGAGAAATGGCATATTTCTAAGGGGCCTGACAAAAGCAACATCTTCTACCTGCTACTCAGCAATTTGAAGATATGGTATTGGGAAAGTGTCCCGTGTCACCACCGGAAAATTGACCAGAAAACATGTCACTGCGAGAAGCAGATTACTAGAGCTGATAGCATATGACATTTTTATGTGGTTGTAGTGGGCTCTGTCTCAGCTAAATTAGGCATGGGGTCTGAAGATCTCTTTCTGGAGTGAAATGATAAGGGGGACAGACAGTTCCAGAGGGAGTCTGCTCTGTCCTGAGCCAGAAGTATTCAAGGTAATTAGCTTAAACAGTGACCTTTTAAGTAAGACCAGATAAAATAGTAGGATAGGATTCTGAAATAGACACTGAATGGTACATATAAGAAAAGGATAAAATGGCAAGTACATTGGAAAATCGGCCATACAAATATTTCTGAACTGGAACCAGTGTAAAATACCAGAGCTTGCCTTCATAAAGCTAATGTCTCACGTTATCTCCATCTCATATTTCCCCTTCCGATATTCTTTTATGGCGAAATGAAAGTATTTTTCCAGATCTGTCCATACAATTTCCCTTTCCTGAATAACACAGCAAAATACCTTTTCCATGACAAAACTTGAATGATTTTTTAAGAAAATAAATAAAAATGTCTCTGCTTTCATGCTGGCTGGCAGGAATTTTTATACCTTGGCTTTTTATTTTGTCCTGAAACTCATATTGCTATCAAGGGCACACTCTACACTGCAATCAGTGTATAAAAAAGCAATTAAATTCCTCCTGGGTGTCAGAAAGTAACCTGGCTGTCAGCACTGAATGTGCAGACAATCCCATGTCAGTCAGTAATACCAGAGATGTGACCAAATGAATAAAGGTAAGAGAAATCAATGTAAGGAGCTGACACTTAACTCACGTAGGTCCCTTAAGTTTACAACCAGCCAAGGGAGTGGATTTTTTGGATGCAGGTTTTGAGAGGGAGGGTGATAATGGTGAGTGTTCTTATGTGCCAGGTATCTAGTTGGTGGAAAGCAAGAAGAGAGACAAGTAGTCTTGGGCCCATTTATTCTGTCAGATAAAAGATTCATCTCCACTGCGCTAAGTATATAAGCACGCAAGACGCTTCCCCTACACTTCAGTCCTGTATAGGTCCAAGAATAAATGGAGACAGTCACAAAGAACAAGTATGGGTCAGTCTGTAAGTGTCCATTAGCTGGCTGTGGACAAGGATTAACCATCCTCGGTGTTCCTGCTTAGGCATGATGGACTGCCAGGATGAGGCATCAGTCTGCGCTGGAGACCCTTCCCTGTGTTTCAGCTTTCTCCCTGAAAATGCTTGGTTGAGTCAATCTTTGATACAAGAAACTAGTTAAGGTGAGTGTCATCAGATCACTGAGCTGGAACAGCGCAGAAAACCCTCTTGCCTGCTGAATGAGCCAGAGCAAGGGAGCAGTGCAGAGCTTTTCACAAAAACTGCTATCACTTGAATTTTGAGCTACTGTATTAATTAATTGTGTATGCAAGTCAGGATTTTCTAGACACTAAATCAACTTCCTAACAGGTTATTCATGAATAATTTCAACCTGGTTTTCCATTATTAATAATTATTTGTACAACAATATGACATCAAAAGCCCTAATAAATGTAAAGCTTCATTGTGCTGGATGATCTACAAACAACATAATAAGGGACAACATTATAAGTCGTCTTGGTGGGCTGAAGGAATTGATCCGCAGGAAAGACTCTCTTACCATAAAAGGACTTAACTGTAGAAAACCATTCCTTGTATTTTCCACAGAATTGTCTGAGAGTGCAGAAGTGTCTGGACCCTATTTCTGGAGAGGAACTATCAGCCTCTTAAAATATCAAAAAGATGGTCAAGAACAGGATGGCACAACACTATAGTGAGAGGGAAAGGCAGCTTTTGGGAAACCTGGAGACATAGGATGCCTAAGCAGTCAGGCAGGGTTCAAGCCTCAGTATAGAGCGGGAAGGTCAGACTGCAGCATAAGGAACATCTTTCGTAAGAAGGACTGTAACTAAGGATATCTTGCTGTTCTTCCACAGGAGTTTTTTTCTCTATTTGGCCGTAAACTCTACACTGGAGAAAACTTCTCTGTTGGAAGGTTTATTGTTCTCTAAGCTCTTATAAGGCCACAGAAATCTTTGGTTTTATCCAGGTGATAGTTTCTTACAGCCAAACTTAAAATAAATAAGTAAGTAGATAGATAGATAGATAGATAGATAGATAGATAGATAAGTAAGTATGTGGCTTTCTCTACAGCAAACTGCATAACCACTGTCATTTGTAACACATATTTCATTTAGTGATAGGAAAGACTGGTGATCTGGGTAGCTCACAAGTGATCCGATCAGAAAAAGTAACAAAACCATCCCTGAGACTCATTATTTGGTTACTACTGTAAAACTGTAGCCAAAATATTATATTTGAAGAAATTACTTTAGAAGTTTCAGTGAGGTGACTGGAGTCATGGAGTGGTATGAAGTGCTTTGGCTTGGTACACTGATCTTGAACCCATGCCTACTGTCTTAACCTTGTGACACATTATAGTGGTTTGGTTTGGTTTTAGTGTTGGGGTTTTTTTGTTATACACACCTTATCCTTATGTTCCTTGTACCTTGTTACAGAGGAAGGACGAAAACTAATCCTTTCTAATCCTGATGAATTTCACAGGATCTTTTCTTTCCTTTAAAAATACTGTAATACTGTAAGCTTTAAAAATAATTTGCATTTTCCATCCATTTTAGGGAGCCTATGTTAAAAAAATTTAAAAAAAGGATGGTTTCTGACAACCATACCATCCTAACATATTAAAAACATACTGCCTGAGAAGTGATGATTACAAGCATTGTCGCTTAATACATTAGTGTGCTAGTGTTTGATTCCTCTATAATTATAGAATGAAGGCTTCAATGCCTGCATTGGGTGAGCACTTAAAATTACAGCCAAGGTAGTAAATTACTGGTCCTCAATGTCCTAGTCAGACAGATTGCTTTCAGTTCATGAAGAGAAATTTAGTGTTGTGTCAGAGGCAGATTCCCCAGTGAGCTTATTGTCTTATATTTAAAACCAGTAGGTGAACTAAAGGGAATATTATTTTGCAATGTACCAACATAAGCAACAATTCTTATATTCAAAAACAAGCAGGACCAGTGTTGCCTCAAAGTGTTCACATAGTTCATATTGATTTTCGTTTTACACATTGCCAGGAACAAAGCATCCCAGCTAATAGATTGTTTTTATTAGTTTCCCTGGATGCTATATCAATAGTGAGTTTAACTCTTGCATGAAGGTGATGTGCTGAGGCTTTTGAACCTGTTGATGGACATTTGATTCAAAATGTCATTCTGTCTGTAGGAATCATAATAAGCCTGAAAAAAAACGCAGGAAACACTGCAGTGAATTCTCATTCTAACAAGTATCGTCTTCTGACAAATTATCTTCTAAGGATTGGTTCTGGAACATAAAATAAAACTAGATATCAGTTCTAGACATTAACTTCACCCCTTTAAAGCACTGCAAAATACTCTGAGTGAAACTTTTTGCCATTATCTGGGGCAATGTCTGACAACAGTGTAACTACAGATTACAAAAAGTCATATATGCGCTGTGTCCACTTAGGCAAGAAGCATTTGTGCCTTGACCCAAAAGCATATTCTCCTAAACCCACATTTAGGTGCGTAAGTAGCTACCTAATCCAAAACTGAGTAAGTTCAATGGGCAACATCCCATGGAATGTCCTGGCTTACAGCATAAAATGGTCCTGATTTTCACTTCAGCACCAGTTTTAGGATCAGCAGCGCTTCAGAAGCCAGAGAGTGTGGGCAACTGGAGCCTGATATCCATTGCCAAGGTTGGATGCTCCGTCTGTAGTTCTTGGAGAGGTGATTGCTGCATCGCCAGCACAAGCCTGTGCTGTTCTGCCTTGAGGGCAGGGACTTGAAATGATCGTGGAAGGCAAATGTGCTGTGGATATATTTACTGAAGAAAAATATTTCCACCTAGTAAAAATCATGATTCAGGCTCAGCGGAAAGGTGAAGAATTAACTGGACAACGAGATGAAACTACTTTCAGAAACAATTAAGTTGGTGATGAAAAAGGTTAGTGCAGTGCTGTGAGGAAACATGCTCAAAATTTCTTATAGGACGCAGGAAAACCTAAGTGCCAATGGATTTTGCCTATGAAGGTTAGAGGTTGCTTGGAAATTTTTGGAAACTATACCAGTACTTAAGTAGTCAGACATCCACCTTACGAACAAATCTGTCAGATTTGTTTAAATGAGAGGTCAGCTAAGGACACATGCTTTTCAAAATGCTTAATATCTTTTCACTGTCCTGTACGAGTATGAAGCTTTTGCACAAGATGTAGTTACGGTCTCAGAAAAGTTAATATCTTGAATCGTTCACCAGAATTATGAAAAAAAACCCAAACATAATGGTAGCAATAATGCAAAACATAATCTTGAAAGATGAAAAACTCATTTCTGAAACTGAAGAGATTTTTGATACGAGATTAAGAGGATGATACCTTTTAGCAGGA
>NW_009728730.1:6797-9390 GCF_000703405.1 Apaloderma vittatum
ATTTTTTGAACAGGAAAACTGGAAAATCAAGATGGCCAATCTGTCACGAGATCATTTCAGCCATGGAGAAGCTAGGCTTCAGTTCAGGTCCTCTGAAAAATAACTTTGTCTTGTGTGCTGTACACTCTTCACTCTGCAGCTGAGCCCAGATAGGCAGCTGTGTCAAAAATATAGATATACATAGAATAATGTCCCCATGTAAATATACACAGAGCCCTGCCTCTGTAGTCTTCATGTTCAGATGCTTGTGGACAAACACCACACCAAGAGAGATGGTAATCAGCATATGCATGACCACAGTGCGTGTTTGTGTAAAAATAGGGCTTGGCAAGTTATTTTTTTGTGAATTGCTTTAGCAGAGAAGGTTGCATATTTTGCGAGAGGAAAGTACAGTAACAATATTCACTAAAATGTTATTTCAACTCTTATTTTGCTCCTAGTTCTCTTCATGCGTGCTTTGGCTGTGGTACGTAGGAATGAAAAAATATTGCTCATCCAGATGACCCTTCACATGAAAGGTCTTTTGATAGCTATCTGATCAAGTTAAAGAGCATTATTCTAGATAAAGGTGACTGCTAAGAGTTTAAAACACCTGTTTTTAACTGTAAAAAGTTACATGGGAACTGAAACAAAAAAAACACAATCAAATAATCATTTTAAAATAAATATTGATTGCTATTTAACATACTAAAATAGGAATTTATCTCTTTTGCTGTTAGATCGATGCATTTTTTGTGGTGTACTCCTAGCCTTGTCTCAGTCTGGCCTTGTTGGAAGCCTACAATTAATTGCAACAGAGAGAGAGCTGCTGCCGTCTTATGTAGAAAAACTACATTTGAGGTAGAAAGCACTACTTCTTTTCTCTAGATCAGGATGTATGTAAAGTGCTCAAGGAAGACACATGAAACCTATAGTGATTCCACAGCATTCTGAAACCAAAACAGGTGTCTGATTAAATTCCAGGGTGTTTGGATTTCTGTACGCATGTTTTCAAGACAGAGAAAAATTCTTAGTGCTTAAGTAAATGGACTAATCATGCTTCTGAGATCAGTGGTTTTGAGTTTGGATTTGTAATCAAAAGCTTGCTGGAGAAAAGAAGGGAAACAGCTAAGTCTTTTGTTATTATTATGAGGAGAAGAATCCACTTTACTGCAATGTGTTTTATGGAGTGAGTGCGATGAAAATAATAACATCCGCCCACAAGATGAATGACTTTTTATGTATTGAAAAGTACATACTTGGGATGATAAAGAGCAAAAGTTAATCATTCCATATGGCTAAGCTTGAGTTTCTATTTACAACACATACTCCAAATTAATAGAGTCTTAGTTTAGAATAATTTAAGTTGGAAGGGACTTCTGGAGGTCATCTTGTGCAAAAAGTGTTGCTCAGAGCTTTGTCCTGTCAAATTTTGAAAATCTCCAAAGACAGGATTTCCACAGCCTCTCTGGGGTACCTGAACCAAAGCTTTCCACCCTGGTTGTGTTTTGTTTTCTTATTAGTGAGGGGTCAGAATTTCCCTTGCTTTAATTTGCAGCCTTTGCCATGCATGCTTCCAGTTCACCTCTCCCAGAAGATTCTGGCTCTGCCTTCTCAAAAACTCTGTATTAGGCAACAGGGACAGCAAATCCCTTCCCCTGTGTTACCCACTCCTATCGACCTCTTTGCAGCCATAGTGTGCACCAACTCAGTGCACCAGCTGTGCATTTGAGATGCAGTTTCACAAGTTTCTCAGAGATGGAATAACCACCTCTCTCGATCTGCTAGTTGTAGTCTTGCTGATGACAAGTCTTTCAGCAAATCTTTCTGCCTCAGCACTTACCTGGTTGTGTAAGAAAAAGCCCTTCAACAGAGATAACTCAAGACTTCAGATAAAACTAAGAATGGCATATAAGATTTTCTTTTGAGGATAATAATGGCCACTTCGGCTCTGTGGTCTGAGACCCTGGAAACAGATGGCAAGAATTTCCTGTGTTAATTCTAGCTTCAAGTGCAGGAAAATTACTTACATTACAGCACATGTGTGAACCTTGACTTGAAATCATCAGCAAATCTCCATTGCCTTGTTAATTTGTTCCAAGTGACTGTTTTAAAAGTGTGGTTTATCTCTATTTTGAATTTAGTTTCAATTTCTAGACTTGAATTTGTGTATCTTTTTCTGCAAGGTTAAAGAGCTGTCTGAAGTCAGATTTCTGTCTCTCATTTGGGTTCTTAGAGAGTGTGATAAAATCGTTCTATAATGTCTTTACTTAACCACATACTTTGCACCCCTTAAATAATATATTACATTCTCTCCAGTCCCAGAACTATTTTCATTATTCTTCTCTGAACCTGCTGAAGATATTATCTCTGTAGACACCAGAACTTACTGGAGCTTCCTGGCATTGGCTGTACCACATCAAATACTATGAATCACAGCTTTTCTATACAGTGCTTCTGTATCCCTAGGAATTCTTTAACTCTCACTTATTAGAAGCTCATACTCATGGCTTATGCCAAATGTTTATTTAACTCACTGTTTCTTGAGACAGAATCCGCTATCCTGTTGGCCTTCCGTGTTTTTCTAGGTTGGGGACTGACCTGCTGGAGAGCA
>NW_009728731.1:0-16230 GCF_000703405.1 Apaloderma vittatum
TTCAAGGTCCCTTCCAGCCTTAACCATTCTTGATTCTATGATTGCTGCTCTGAGGACAGAGACTTCTCTCCTCTGCTACATCAGCCTTTCCTTGCAGGGTCCTCCTGCATCAAAACCTGCAGCTCAGGGCTGGCTGCTGAAACACGCCTGCCCCAGGAAGGAAGAAACAGGTCTCGGGCTTGTTTTGACATATCCACAGAACTGGGATAAAACCAGTGTGTCCCTGTCACTCCTGGCAGGGCTCTAATTAGCAATTCCTTCAGCCCAGATAAGACGATTCTGTGATCAAACGGCTTCAACTCTGCTCTACTTTAGACTCGATGTGCTGGAAGAGTTTGATTGTTTGCTGGGGAGGTTTTATTCCAGATGCATATAAAGTTTTGCATTACAGCTTTAGCGTGATGGTTCCGCCCGGGAAGCGTGTGGCTGCTGCTCCCGGGAGCAGATGAAGTCGTGCCCATGGTGGCCTGTGGCTACTTGTTCCCACATAATCAAGAACTTCTTCCTAATGTCTCCTCTAAACCCTCCCGTGACATTTGCTTTTTCGGCACCACCACTCTGTAACTTGCTTGGGAGCTGTTTAACAAGTGGTGCCACCGTACAATGGCCCATTTAGCAGCAAGTTTTGCCGAGAGGCAGTGCCCTTCTACAAGTGCTGCCCGGACGTGTGGGAGCACGGAGAAACAGAAACATCTCCGGTATCGCCCTCGGGCACTGGTCACTCCTTTGGGGCGGTCCAGGGGCCTCTGGGGAGCTCTGCCCTCCTGCAGCCGTGGTTACTGCAGCGCAGCACAGGTTTCTGTTCTGACAAAACCAGCGTTTGTAAGGCCTGCAGAACCCGGGGGACGAGGTGCTGTTGTCCTCCACGTTCTCTAGTGCCTCCTGGGCCAGGGGATGGAGGAGCAGATGAACGTAGCAGGGTTCCTGGCCAATGCAAGCAGTATTTTTGCACTAGTTAGGAATGGTTTCTGGCCGACGCAAACATTTTTGTATCCGGTATCAATAACCCAGTCTTCCTAAAATCACTTTGCGGTGTCTCCGCGTGGTATATTTGATTCCTTACGGATTCGTGGAGATTCATTTTTAGTCATACAATAACTTGCTGTTTTTACACGACTTTGGAGTTGTTTCCTGATGGTATGTTTGAATCCTCGGTTTCTACAGGAGTTCATTTATAGCACTGGGTTTGTATCATACCTTTTATTTCTTTCATTATCTGCCAGCATTCCCTGAATTCCTGGGTAGTTAATGCTCGCTTGAGTTTCCTGCCAGTCGTCTTACACTGTATTTCCATTTTTCTCACCCATGTAATCTTCTCTGTGGATATGAATAGGCAAAACAGATCAGCCCGAGATACTGGAGAGTGAACATATTGCGTGTGCTTTTTCCAGTGACAGAGAGGAAAGCACTGGTTTCTTGTGCCGTATGGAGCCTTCCAGTTAGACAGAACTTGTCCTCGTCCTCTGACTCCCCCGACCACGTCCCCACCTTCCCCACAGGCCGGACCCGTGGCATGGCACAGCATGGCCGGCGTTCCCGGTGGCTCACAGGAGCAGCCTTTCCTTTTGGGCTGGAATCCCTGATGATTTTCAATGCTCTCTTTTTTTTTTTTTTTATTGTGAGATGAAATCCTTGGCATTTTGTGGCAGCAATCTTGTGGTTACTGTGGCTGGTGATGTTTCAACATCAATTACCATGGTGCTCTCTCCCAGAGCTAGATTGCAGTAATTTAACAGATAAATACTGTTAGTTATGCCAATATATAGAGATATATTGGTAGAAACACAAAGCTGATCGCGCCCTGCAAATTTGCAGGTACGGGACTCAAAGATATTTCAGAGGTCTTTGGTGTTGTGGAGAGCTATTCTTGGAGTTAAAACTCTTGGTTTTCTTGGTGAAGCTGGAGAACATGCAGATAAATAGTGCAAGGTTGACTTGACTCCTAGAACATGATTATTAATTTCCTATTTTTCCCAGATTTGGGGATATTGCATACTAGGTTTGCTAACTGCTTCCGTTGTCTTCCTGCTATTGGACATTCGTACCAGGTCCTGGTGTTGAACCCTCACTAGGTGTCCACTGTATATCTGGAGTTTTGTGGTAGTTTTATCTTGCTATATTTTAGATAACTTGTATATAAAAGCAGAGTAATTATCATAAATGATGAAAGCATTAATAATTTTAACCTAGCAAAGACAAAAACCTCATTTTGTTGGATCTCACATTGAGGCACGCTCATCCTACTGATTTTCACAGAGAGACACACTCTTCATTCTCTTTATTTCACTGGAAAATAGAAGCTGTGCATCCAGTCTACAGAACATTTTGTGACTTAGAATGAAATCTTAATTACAGAGATGTCAGCGAGCACCTGGCACTCTCTTGCGCAGTGGGCTGGGCTGAGCGGCGTGAGGTCTGGTGGGGTCCGAGAGGCACGTGCAGCGCTGCCGTCCTGCTGCTCACGCCTTGCTGGAGACGAGGGACAAAACCACGCATGACTAAGCCAGTCGGGGTCACGGCACTTCTCTGTGTTTGTGATTCACGTTTCGTCACTTGGTGCCGGGAAGGGTCGGGAAGAGGCACACTTCTCATGGCGAATGCGGACGTCGGATGCCCAGCAGTTCCTCTTGCCTGCGGAGGTGCTATGTTGATAACGAGCTGTTAGAGGAGCCATTAGTAATTAGTACAGTTTTTTCCCAGGGAGCTAAGGAAATACCCACTTGGCGGGTGCCATCAGCACAGCAGATGGCGTGGGGTCGGGGCGCCGTGCCACCCTCCCTTGCCTCTGTGCAGGTCCCTCTCCCCTCTCGCGGGTTGCTCCAGTCCAACCTCAAGCCCAAACCGTTTCTGTCCTCACAGATTGTGGCTGTCAAAACTGCGCCGCGCAGAAGGCGCAGCAGTGGGTGAGGACGGTCCCGCGAATCGGCAGCAGCTGTCGGCTCCCGCTGGTGGGGAGCGTGTGCCATGAAATCCGCCACCGCCGCCTGTGACTCAGGCGCTGCCAGTCACCCCCAAATAACCAGCTCTTCTGGTTGCAGGTGAAAGACAGCTTTCTCCCGTCAGCTCGCAGAGAGCAGAGTCTCTGGAGCGTATGGGATTGTTCCAGGCAGGTTCGGGATTTCTGTTTTGGGGATAATCACGTATTCTGTAGTGATATGGTGTCATTTTTAGAAATCCAGCGTGTTGTGCACAAAAGCAAAGTGCTGCTACTATGATTTTCTTCCTCGACATGTTGAGATCTTTTTCTTTGGTGGGATTGCCTGCTGATTCCTGAAGAAGATAATGAAACTGGAAAAACCAGTCAGTGCCTGTTCATCAAACATCTGAGCTTCGGATCAACAGAACTATGGATTTGATTTATTAGAAGTGACATCTTTGCTGATAGGTTCAAGAGCCTGGTGAATACTCCTATCTAGATTTATTTCTTGACTGCTGACTAGAGCATGCTTTCTAGATCAATTGTAGTCATGGATACTTGGAAATAACACTTTGGGTTTTGTTTCCTCAGCAGCCATGCTTTTTTACACATTTTTCAAAACATTATAATAAAGAATTGCTATAGACCGGCCTGAAGTCATCACAGACTGTGAGCACTTGTGTATGGTTTAATTGCCAAGAAAATGCAGTGCTCCAAAGGAGCTCACTGCAGCTGGATTTCCTCTTTGAGCATTTCTTAGTGACAAAAATTCAATTAGTGGGTTCGCTTACCCTGGAAAAAAACTGAATCTGTTGTCCCAAATTCTTCAGCATTGTGCGTGCACTCAGAATTTGGATTTCAGAAAGAATATTTGTGAGCAAGATGTAGCTGCAGTTACACATTGCTCACTGCACTGTCCCTAGTAGGGGAGGGGAGAAAAACCTCAATAAAATGCTGCCTTTGGCTGCAGGTGCTCCATCCAGGGCTGGACTTTGTGAGACGGGAGGGAGCAGTGATCAGTTTGCAGCTCCTGCAGCACCTCAGACGAGCTGGCCGCTGGTTCCAGGTGTGCTCCGCGTCCTTACCGACATCTCATCAACCCAAGGCCCGTGAGGTCCTACTTGGGTGGCGGGGGGAGAGGGGGGTGCTCGGGAGATGGCACGCCGTGTGGGCAGCTGGGGCTCTCGGAGGGACGGGGCAGCATGGTTTTCCCATGTGGTCTTGCCCGGAGTCTCCTGGAGCATGTCGGGGCAGCGCACTGTGCTCCTGCCCTGCGGCGGTGCTGGTGGGGTGGGCTGGGAGTGCGGTAGGAGCTGGCCCAGACTCTGTTTTCCGTTTCATTTGGCAAAGTTTTCCCAGTTCTCCTGCAGAATATGTCCCACAAAAGTGACAATAACAATGTTTTGGATATAAGCCTAGCACAAAAGGGTAATAGGAACTCCACGGGCATGTGTGGGCTTTTGATTCATCC
This sequence comes from Apaloderma vittatum, assembly GCF_000703405.1. Classification (NCBI taxonomy): domain Eukaryota; kingdom Metazoa; phylum Chordata; class Aves; order Trogoniformes; family Trogonidae; genus Apaloderma; species Apaloderma vittatum. The sequence continues at coordinate 4,389 of NW_009728731.1, forward strand.
TCAGAGATGGCAGATGTGCATTTATTTAAGACTTGGGAGTGGGACTCGGAATATTTATAGTGAATTCTCTGCTCCCACTCTTCCTGTGTGGTTTTGTCAAATATGGGTTCAGTGCTCTCAGTTTGACCACCTCATCCATCCATCGTGCTGCAAATCGCCAAGCCCAGGCCAGGCATTTCTTTTGGCCCAGCCTTCTTGGCAGGAGATGCTGAGGGCCAAGGTCTCGTGGTAGAAGCGTCAAGGGCTGGTGGGTGCAGCTCACTTTGGCGGCGAGCTCTTCCAGCACACGTCCAGCCACTTTGGGAGCACGCTGGCCTTGAACTGGGATGAGATGGGATGGAATACAATAATTCAGTTGGAAGGGACTTACTACACCTGCATCACCTAGTCCAAGGGCCTGACCACTTCAGGGCTGACCAAAAGTTAAAGCACGGGCTCGTGCGGCAGCCAGCACCGATGTGCAGCGAGTGCACGCCATGGGCTTCGTTTGCAGCCTTGCAGCTCACTGAGTGGTGAGGGCGTGAGGGAACTGAGGTACAAAGAGGCAATTTGTGAAATGGGAGCAATGCTGTGTCCTTTACGTTGGCTTTTGTGACAGTATCTATTTATTTGGTTTTCCCTGAGGCACTCCAAGTATATGGCAATGAGTATTATCTCATTATTGGTATAAATAGATCTATCTTTTTTATTTGTTAAAGGCGATGTTGGATTAGGTGGCAGCAGTAGTTGAGTAAAAATAATTTTGTTTGCCATGGTTGCTGATCAAGGCAGTATCTGAAGTGTTAGTGCTGGACTGTCCTTCCCTGTGAGCGCTCCTCACCGTGTCTCTGGAAAGCTCTGTGTTGGTCCCGTGCATCTCTCCCTGTACCCACGCGGATTGAAACGGTGTTTTAACTTGTGCTAAACCACTCACCCAGCAACCTCCTTGCTGGCTGCTTCGGGAAGGTAAAAAGAGGCTATTGAAAGAAAAATAACTGCTGTCCTGCGTCCTCCCCTGGAGGCAATGACTTTTAATAAAAGCTTGACCATTGCTCTTTAGTTGTCTCCTTTTTAAATAGCAGATCTTTGCAGTAAAGCATTTACAAATTTAAATTCTCTCTTTTCTTTACCTTGTAGTGAACTTTGACCACTTCCAGATTCTCCGGGCAATCGGGAAGGGAAGCTTTGGCAAGGTAGGCTTGAACGCTCGGTCTCGAGTTTGCTTGTGTGTTTGATCAGGTGCCTGCTGTCATGTACGTACAGTTTATTGAAAGAGTTACGGGGCTGAAACTGCCTTTTTATATTGTGGGATGATGGCTACTAAGTAAACACAGGAAGAACGTGTTCAGGAAAATACTGCCTTTGGCTCTTTGGCGTTGGTGTAATTCCTGGCATCTTGGTGAAACAGGTGCATTTTAAACGACCAGTACAACTGCGCCCATTTCCTGGCAAATACTCATTGTGCTTTCTACTCCCTGGGAGGGTTTATAGGCTGTGAGCGGGGACAGAAGTCAGGAGGGTGTTGGAAGTTGTTCTGGGTGACTGACTGAGCTGGCACTATGTGATCCAGAGGGTTCTCTGAAGCCTTGGGCTGTTTTTCCACGGAGAAATGAGTTATGCTAAAAAGCTTTTGTTGTTTATTTTTAACAAGTTTTTTTTGCCAGGCATGTGGGAGAAGGTAGGAGGTGATGATCAAAAAGCTGGATAGCTCTGGAAATCAGTTACTGGTTGATTTCCTGGTTTCATTCCTTTTTCATTCCCTGCTTCCGTGACTCTCACCCGGGCGCCGTGTAGGTGATTGTTTGCCGCTTCTGCCGCGGCATTTTACACCATTCGTTTGCACTACAAAAGCTGTGCCCTCTCATTTCCCTCTGCTCTGGTCATCTTGGCTGGTTTCCCTCGTCTTGCTTCGATCAAAAGGTCTGAGTCTGGCCCGGGAGATGAGCCTTTGCTCTGTACTGTCCGTTGCTTTTTGGCTCTGTCCGTTCCAGCCTTGCCGCAGCAGCGTCACGCCGGGCGGTGGCTGAGTCCACAGCCTGACCTGCTGCATTCGATGCTCGGAAACCTCGTTTGGATGCTTGGAAACTTTGCAAAAGCAGAAATTTCTCAGGAGATCTGAGACCTGGTTTGCCAGAAGCATCCGAATTTTTACTGGTTGCTGAAAATCTCTTTTAAAACACTTAAAATGTACTAAGTAGTGTCGGTCTTGAAAAGCAGTAGTGGTATGAAATCCAGTCTCCATGAGGTAGAGTCCAGCTTTCAAGGTGGGGAGGAGGGACACCGTTAGTCACATGCTGCCGTTAGTGCTGCTCGCTAACGAAGACGTCTCGCCGCAGGCACAGTTACCTGAGGAACACCAAGCTGTCTTTTACACTGCTCTGGGTGCTCAGGGCACGATCTACCCACGCGAATTCCCGCCTGGCGTCGTCGTAAATCTGCATGGGACTGCCGTGGCTGGTGACAGTGTGACGCTGAGCAGCGTGCGAGTCACGGAGGGGGTGGGTTCAGATTGTCACCCGTGTTTGCAGCCAGGTCTCTTGAGCAAGAAGAGGGGAAAGCTGGCAGCAGAGTTATGTCACTTTTCTGAGATTGTATTAGATGTTGGAGAGTGACTAAATACAGGCTCTAGGTGATGGAGAATGACTAAATCCTGGCTCAGGCCCTTCCCTAGGCTGGCTCTGTGAGGGGAGGGCACACAGCAGAGGAAACTCCCCAGATGCTCCTGGGGAGAGTGGCAGCTCCTGGGACATGTGACTTCTGCTCATCGTCCAAGACCAAAACCTAACTTGAAATCTTACTAAAACAGAGCAGCTAACGTTTTTTCTGAGCTCATATGAGACAACTCATACTCCCAAATGTAAACTTAGCAGAGAAAAGAGGTTCTATTCTGCTGAGCAGCAGCAGCATTTGGTGCTGGAAAATTAATTCTGCTCAGAACATGAGAAGGAGAAAAAAATATTCTTGTCCCAGGGCAGGACCTTTTTGGCTCTGAAGAGAGCTGCTCCTCATGGCTGCTTCCTTTTCTGTTTGTGTTAAAGAAAGGTTAAGTCTAGCACATAGCAGTCTATCAGGCATCAGAATTATACATACACTTTCAACAAAATGCTGAAATGATTCATCTGTCATCTTTCTGGATAATTATGTCAATATGCTAAATTTCCTTTGATACCGAGAAAAGCTTTTTATATTTACCAAGTCATTTACAACTCACATTCAATTACAGAAAATATGGAATTACCCATCTGAAAACTGGTACTTGAAATTTTGGGGTGATTTAGTTGCTTTGGTTGGTTTCAGCGCTGCCTGCCCACAGCCAGGCAGGGGTTTAGGAGCCGGAGTCCCGTCCTCCTCCGAGCGGGGCTGGGGCCCTCGGGGTGCAGCGGGTGACCGCTGTGACCCCTGGGGACGGCACTGAGGAGACAGCAACCCTCTGGGTCACTTTGGGCAAGGCCTTTGCTTTCCGCTTGCGTTTTCTGCGAGGTCTTCGGCGCAGGAATGGTGCCAGACGAAGGGAAGGAGAACTCAGGTGTGGCTTTTGAAGAGGATAGAGAGCCCCTGAGCTGTGACTCCGGTGTATCTGCAAAACCAGCCAATTTCTGTTTCCTAGAGATGGGTTTAATCATCTTTAAGATACTATTAAGCAAATAAAGGTCGTGCTCGGTTCCGTGTTTACTCAAATTAGCAAATGCGTAATATTTTCCGTACATATTAGAGGTAATTTTATTTGATTTTCAACATTTTAGCAGGCATGTTGTGTTGCTCCTGTAGCACAGACTCCTGTCTCGGGCAGCAGCAGCTGCTCAGGTTTTACCATGCCCGCTGCCGTTCCCACGGAGCTGTAGCTGGGAGAGGGTTTGCAGGATGCGAGACAGTTTGTGATCCCCTCTGCTAACGGGAAACATGCCCCGGGTTTCATTACGCTTCGAGAGACTTGATGACACGTGGAAATCTCAGAGGTCAGTTGTGTTGCAGGTGTCCTGACCTCACCTGTCGTGAAAATTGACCTCTTCTGGCTTGAGCCTTCCTCCATTCGAACCGGGAGGCAGCCGAAGGGGAGTTCACTCCTGTATTCCTCCTCCCACCCGGTTCCCCCCTTGAATCAGCTGCTGACACCTTTTGCAAGGGATAAAGAGCTGGGCAGAGTTGTGAGAATTCATTATTTCCACTTTACCGCTGTGAAGAAATCAAAACACATCTGAAGTTCTTCAGCAGGGATTTCTGTCTTTCTCTACTGTTGGAAATGGGGGATTAAACCAGGGTTGGGGGTGGAGTGAGCAGCAGCATGAAATTAAATTTTCCAGAGAGAACAAATACATCTCAGGGTGGGTGCAAGCAGTCCACAGAGGACTGAGGGAGCGTTGGTGTGTTTTTTTCTTTTTTTTTTTCTTTCTTTTCTTTATTTTGAGACATTTGTGAAGTTTTTCTGGGAAGGTCGCAGGTTTGATTCCCGTTCGGTCCCCATCTGTTGCCTAATCTAGTCGAGAGGTGGCGTCCCTGGTGACAGGGAGCTGGATTAAAATGATCTCTAAGGTCCCTTCCAGCCTGGGCCGTTCTAGGATTCTGTGACCTACAAAGGTTCAGGGGAACCCGCCTGGTGGTGAAGAGATGGCTGTAGCTGCCAGGGCCAGTGTGGAGGGGGTGACATGGGTGTCCCCCCTGCTCTGGAGGACGCTGGGCGAGCCCTGCTCCCCGAGGGCGGCTTCTCGACGGTCTGTCTGTCCATCTGTCTGGGGGAGGCTCGCTTGCGATGTGGTTTGCTTTGCAGGAGTGCTTCGACTCGATGATTTTGTTGCTTTAATAATTTACACAGCCCGAAGCTGGGTATAGGAAAGTTTTAATCCATTTTCTAAAGGTCATAAATTCCCACCCAGTAGATACACCATAAATAAAATTCCCTCAAAGGGTGCTCGCAGCTGAATCCCTCTTTGATATCTATACAAGCTTGATCCTTTCTCTTTTTTCCCAGCTTTATAAATGTTGGATTTTTTCCCACAAAAGAAAGAATAGAAACGTAATCCTTTGATATTAAAATTTGCAAAGTTCCTGTTTGCTGTGAGGTGCCGTTACAGCGTAGGCAAAAGAAACGGCTCCCGAGGGGGTACGACTCAGTCCTGTGAGTGGAGGCACAAATCCAAGCTTTCTTAGGGACGTTTTCCCTGTGCTCCACAAAATCCCCTGCCAGAGCCCCACAGCTGTCTCAGCCACCCAAAAGGAGAGAGAAACACTGAAGTCCTGATGGACAGGAATGTCCGGCATGTTCTCATGTGCCCTTTTAAAAACAAGGTGTTTTCCCAATTGGTTGTGACTACAGCAAACGTAGGTTTAGTTCTAATTGTTACCCCAGGCTAGCTCTTGGGCAGTTTAGGCCCACAGGTTAGGCGCTCCAGCACGTCTCTCTGCCACACTCTTTGCCTGGTTTTCCTCTAGCACGTTGTTGCTGCCTGGACTCGCTCGGACCTTCAGCTCTTGTTTGGAATCTCCTCCTGCCAGACCAAGCCCTGGGTCTGGAGCAGGTGCTGCCTTTGTGGCTCATCCCCTGCTAGCTCTTTGCACAGCAACTTGCAAATACCAGAGGAGGCCTGGCAAGAAGTAGAAGCCCTGCGAGCAGCCCCAGAGGCCAGCAAACCCTCTGTGAGTGCTCAGAGCCCTGGGACAGAGGAGCGGGCAATGCTGGCTTTGGGCTCCATCGATGGAGACGCAGCGGCTGCCCTTGCGGGCGCGCGTTGCCTCCGTTGCCGCGGGAGCTCCTTGCAGTCTGGAAGCAGAAGCGACGTCCCGAGGTGAACCACAAGACTGCTTCTGCCCATCGACGCAAGGCAAGCTCGCTGCGGCTTGTGTCAGCAGAATTTTCTTCTCACACATATCACCTCCGTGTATGCATTGAGCCTAAATAGTTGTTTTCTGCTCAGATTCTTCCCAGCTCTGACGTGTCAGCTTTTTTCAGTATTAAATTCTAACAGCAAAATCCACACACACCTCCACTACCCACCCCCCTGCCTAAGCCACAGATGTGATCTGGTTTCTAGGCCTTTGGTTAAGGAGACCTTTGCACGGGTTAACACACGCTGACATTGGGTGGCAGATGTCTCTGAATCAACCCCTGAGCCTTGCCTTCGGAAGGGCCAACCTACGGGTGGGATGAGGAGACAGAGAGCTAGAAGTCTTTGAGCGAGGAGGAGACGTTGCAGCATGGGAGATCTCCAGGTTCTGCAGGTGTCTCAGGAACTCTCACAAGAAAACAAGTGAGAGGAGGAGAGGGCAGAGCTGGGTTAGGTGACATGGCAGTGAAGAAACTCAATATAAAAGCATTACTGAATTCCATAAACTGTCGTGCATCTGTGAGGACAAAGAGAAGAATCTCTTAGTGCTGGATCAGATTAGTAATTAGAAATCTCATTATTGTTCTTCTAGCGTTACCCTTAAGAAAAGCACCAGTTCAGGCTGCTGGTCTAACATGGCCAACATTAAAAAGTCTTATTTTTAAAGTAAAAAACAATGTTCCCAGATTTGCTAATGTTAATTATAAATTTCTCAGTGGCTTAAATATGACCAGCATTTGAATCTTTTTTTTTTGTTCTGACAAGCCATCATACTGCACACCCCCGCAAGCTAGTTAATTGAACCAAGAGCATGGGATGTTTCAGTGTCAGATGCAGGATTTGGCAACAGTAAAATTGAAGCCACGCTGGACATCGGTCATCTACAGGTCCTCGGAAGCTGCAGCTTATGAGCTGGGGATGTTCTGTTAATGCTCATGGCTGGACAATCCAATTACAAACCACTTAATGTCATAACTGGTAAGGAACAATGTCCTCTCTTCTTAGGAAATTATTGATATATCAGCATGATACAGCAAATATTCCCTAAGCGCTTTTCTAATAGTTTATTAAATAGATATTGTCTGGGTTTACCGGGGCATGTTGGGATGTATCCGTGTTGTTACTCTAGGCAGAGCCGTAAGTTGGTGATGTTTGCCGAAGGAGACTTTCTCCTTTCCTTCATGTGATGTATTTCCTCTCGTGGGTTGGATCAGCATCCCAAACTTCATGATTTCCTATCCAAGTTCATGATTTCCTATCCAAGTGTCCGTGCACTGCTTCGAAACAAACCTGACTCTCACACAAACCGCAGAGACACAAATCCGTAAAGCTGCCCTGGGTGCAGCGCTGCTCTGGTGTTCCTGTGCTGGATGCAGGAGCTGCCCACAGGCCAGTGAAAGGCAGGTGAGATTTTCTGATAAAATGAACATGAGAAATATGGACAGAAACGGATGCAACTGCAGTGCCCTTAACAATAGAAACTTCTGTTGTAATGGTGGATTTGAAATAATTCTGCCCCAGAGAGACCTGCAGAGGTGGATCAGAAGGGTTGTGTGGAGGGTTGGGTAGTTCTTGTGGCAGGGTCAGGGGGACCCTGCGAGTGCATTTCTTGTTACTCCTGCCAGGGATGGGCTCTCCTCCCTCCTGTATCGACCAGCATCTGGCTGCCCTGAGCTGCACACCAGCCAGCCCAGTCTGCAGAGACCTCCGCATCGGTTTTAGGTACCTTTGCTATTTACGTACCATTTCAATTTTGCACGGCTTCAGTTTGGTGACCCCCTGCAGCAGCCTCTGAGTGCCTTTGCCCGTGTCGCTGTGCACATTGGGCTTTGGTCCCTGTCCCCACGCTGGCGAGCAGGTCCCCAGCAGTAACTCAGGAGTGGTGCACTCAGGAGATAATGCTCTGCTGAATCTGAAAAGTAAAACAGGAATTTTATTTGTGTTACCCTGACCTGTGGAACCAAGTTCTGCTGGTTTGTTGGCAGACAAACACAGACTTTATGATGGTTATTAGGTGCTGCTTCCTTTTGTGGATCATTGGCCCCAAAGAGAGGGAGCACCAGCATCATGGACTTACTCTACGTACTATTTCTTGAGCTGTGTAATGAGCCCGGTCCCCCTATATGGATGTCTGTCCTTAAGACGTGGCTGGACAGGCTGCTGGCATGAGATGTCCTGTGGCAAAAGGGCTGTGGTTTTCCAAGTGGTCTTTGTTTGTAACCCCCTGGGCAGCCTGTGAGCCTCACAGTCTCACTACCTAGTTGTACTGTAAAAGGCACAGTTTGTCAGGTTAGCTTCAGTCCTGGTGCTTTTTTGGTGTCGCTTAAAATCGTTATGTCTGGCCATGGTCCTTACAACATGGTCTGGGCATCCTGGAGTCGTTTGCTGTAATGACAGGTGAGTGATTCAGACAAACTTCCTTTTTGTGCAGTGGTTCAATTAAGTGAACCCCTCACGTTTGAGTCACCGAGCCCTTCGGCCGGCACGGTGCTGCTCTCAGTTCAGCTGGATGGTGCGTGAGCACTGCGTCGTCTGAGGCCCGTGCTTTGTGGTCAGAAAATAGCTGGAATTTTCAAAGTGTGACGTAGGGGATATTTTTATGGGTATTTTCATTCTCTGGCTGGCTGGAAAAAGCTTCCTGAGAAGCACACCTGCATTATATGGAATACCTACTTCATGAGGAGCCGTTTAAGGAAACCAGGAATGCATATTTGTTGTGCAAAGGCTACTGTTTTGCCAGTAACAAGTGGCAAAGAGCTGCTGCTCCCTCTGGTTTCTCAGAAGCTTGATATTTGTCTGGCTGCTCCCTGACAATTACTTAATTCAGCCGAGCGTGGTGCAGATGTTTGTTGGGGTGCAGCAAACCCCACATGGAGTGGCCGGCAGGCACGAGCGTGGGGCTCGGCCGTGTGTGAATGTGGCTTGTGCCAAAGTGTCCTGCGGCCCCTGCTGCTCCTCGGGAACAGAAGAACTTCTTCCCGACGCGTCCAAGCACACCGTCGGAAGTCGCACCCTGGGACTCCTCTACTTCTCGCTTCATTCTCTGCCCAAGATTGATGGATTTTGGGGGGGGAAGAGGCAGAAATGACTAATTCTCATGCCTCAGCTGTTTTCTGTCATTTAGGTACCGGCTCTGTTTTTGTCTCTATTGCTATATTTTTCAGCTAAATTCTGCTTTCGGCATTGGGGAGGCAGGGGAGCAAAGAACAAGCAGAGGGAAAGGTCAGGCTGCTCAGCCTGTTGTGAGCGAAGAGCTTCTGAGAAAATGGTCATAAAATAAAAAGGAATTTTGTGAGCAGCTCAGGTAAGAGGACGTGGTGTTTGGTGGATCCGAGTCCCCGAATGGCATTTGCCTCTGTCTGTCCGTTGCTAACGCCGTGGGGCAGCCCGGGGGCGATACACGGCCGGGCAGGTGCTCTCGGGGCCGAGAGACACAACCCAGCGGGGTCACCTGCCGAAAAATTCTAGATGTGGTTATTTATGTAACGTGGGTAGCACAAACACCAGCGGTTTCAGCAGTTTTATAAAATTAAAAGATGAAGAATGAAAACATCAATGAGGTCTAAATTCAGCACTTTCTGTTTTCATACGCACTGGAGGATTTGTTCTCTGACATAAAACCTTGACAATAGTATCACTTTGACAGTTACAAATATGCTTTTCTAACATTTTATACTTTTTATTCTTATTGACCTGCCACAGTTGTGATAAACTCTATTTTTTTTGTCTGATCGGCAATGCTACCTGCCTCAGGAAAACACTCAAGACTGCAAACACATGAGATTTTTTTAAGAAGGAAAAGAAAGGAAAATAACAGTATTTATTAAACAGAAGTCTTTTGTGTTTCTGCTTTTCACTCTCACCTCCCATTTAGTTGCTCTTTATGTACAATATCCATCAAGAATCCTTCTGTTAACGTCCATCACTGAGTTGCAGTAAGATCGCTGTGCTATATTACTACTTTTGAGCTAAGACTTCTCTATGAAAGTAAGCGCTGACGTTTCCCCTAAATAAAGGGCAACGCAGCACAGAATGTGTATCCGCTGGTACTCAACAAACGGCGCAGTTAAACCAAACCACAATGAAGATTAAATAACAACCAAGTGGTTCTCCACAGCCGCCTTGTTTCCTCAGTGGGGAAATACATTCTGCTTAAAGGAGGAGACTTGCATAAGATGAGAAAACGAGACTTTAGCCCCCTGCTACTCTCTTTTGGCTAACAAGAGGGAGTAAGATGCGTGGGGTTGTTCCTGGGCAGGGTGCTCTGGTGGGAGTCCTTTCCTGGCAGCAGCTCCTCTTGCAGGTGATGCCTCCAGGGTCGAGGCAGGGTTCGAGCTGTGGTCGGGCACTGCTGCTCAGTGGCAGCGAGGGGCTCGGGTACTGACCTGACCCTTCCCGAAGCCCTGTGCCATTAATCCAGTTTGCTGCCAAATGGATCTGCTTGCCCTTGGGCCCCCAGGGCTGGGCTGGGCAGCCGCTGGCTCCGCTGGGCGGCTGGGCTGGAGAGGCAGCGAGGACTCAGCTCAGGAAGCGTTGTCTGATGTTCATGGGGATGTAGAATCATGAAATCTTAGAGTTGTTTGGGTTGAGTCCAACTGTTGACCCACCAGTGCCAGTCCACCACTAAGCCGTGTCCCTGAGCACCACGCGTGCACGATGATGGGCTGCTTGAAGAGTGGTGAATGAGCAACATTCATGAGTGGAAGCATAAAATTTCTATAGATGCCGATAGGAGAGCTGCAGTAGGAAGATCCTCTTCTCTGCTATGAATACTTGAAGCATATTTCTTCATTTTGGTCATACAGTATAGTTAGGAGCTGTTCAGTAGGTTTGATAAAGGCTTGTGAAGCAGTGCTGTAGCTCCTTGGGCAAAGGGTGCAGATGCTGGAGACCCAGCTGGTCAGGCTCAGCTAGTGGGGTGGCCACAGTGACAGGGGAAGGAGACCAGCCAGGAGGAGCAGGGTCTTTGTCCATATCCATGCTCAAGCACAACCCCTGTGCCCCTCATCTGGAAGGAACCTCCTTCTGCCCAGCCTCTACAGCCATCTCTTCCAGGAGACACGGCTCTCCCCAGCCAGCCGTGACAGAAATCCCTCATTGGAAGAATTGCAAGAGATTCCTTGAGGAGGAAGGACTTGGTATATTTTGTGTATTGAGTGCCTGCATGTGTGGAGGCTGATGCTGGAGCTGGAGGAGACATCTCCTTGAGGAGCTGCTGTAACATTCACTTTTTTTGCTTTTTCTAAAGGAAAGGTCAACAGTGGTCACGGTGCAATTCATCAGGAGAGAAGAGAGTTGTGCTAGGCATGCTAAGCTGGCCTTAACCACAGATAATCATTAATCCTCACCCTTCCAAGATGATATTTTCTTAGTGACGCTTTCACTGTTTGTGTACTGTGATAGTTCTTTATTATGGTCTCTATTGGTGGCCTCCAAACGCTTTGTGTTGAATATTGGACGTGTAGGACGTAGTGAAAGTAAAGCTATGGTTGGTCAGGCCCTACATAGTCTACGTTTTAACTGCCTTTTTCCCTAGAGGAAGATACTAGGGATTTTATTGCAATATTGAAAAGCAGATGGGACTATAGTCTGGCCAAACTTCCATGCAGGGAAGTTACAGCCTTTAAACCTGGAGAGTGGTGCTGCGGCTGAGACGTTAGTGCTGTGGGCAACGTGCACAGTACGCGCACGGGGATATTTGCTGTCAGGTGACAATTCCTTAAAGCTCTTCTGGCCTCTGGCTGCCAGCTGGCAGACCCGACAGCTGATATTACAGCTCGGGTGGGTTTCATCGCTTGGGCATATTAGCAGTTTGTGAGGAACCCACGTGAGCTTGGCTCGCCTTGCTGGTGGGGGGCTCTTCAGGATTTGCCGGCACCTTAGGCAGAGGTGCCTGCGGCGCGATAGCTCTTGGGGCATCTTTGCCATAATGCCTTGGGCCTGACAAGGAAGGTGTGTCAGTGCAGAGGACCCTCACTAGAGGAGAGGCCCACCAGGGCACAGCCCTTTGTAGCAGTTTGGAGGTGAACACATTAGTGCAACAA
>NW_009728732.1:0-3627 GCF_000703405.1 Apaloderma vittatum
AGGACTGAGTTTTAGCTCAAACCCAGGACAGTTTTGCATATAGATTTTGGTACGGGAACTTGAATACGGATTTGATATTTCATAAAATATTCTGAGCGGTTTGGTTTGATTTATGTTGTACCAATGAGTAGCTGTACTTTGTAGAAAATGGGTAAAGAACAACATAAAGATGTGGTGAAACGACAATACTGATCTGGAAAACCAATAAAATTGTTTTGTTTGCTTTGGATAAGTAACAGATTGCTCAGTAGAAACATTTGTAGTGGCTTTGTGCATTTAGAAAGCCGACTTTGGTGACATACCTGGCGTTAGAATTCTAACTTTTGACACCAGCTTTATCTATTCAATGCTAGCAAAAATTCAATTTTCTGTGAAAAGTTTGGTCAAATTGAATATTTACAGATAGTGTTAATTTGCTAAATACTCTTGCCATCTCTGGCATTCTGATATTTACTTGGTTCTTATTTTAATGTTTTAAATTTAGTTTGAAAAGCGGGAGGTGTTAGTTTTGCTAACTTGAACGTGATTGGATTGTGGGTGCTTTGCACCTGCTGAGTCCGAGATGGTTGGGGACTGGGTCTGAGATGGTTGGGGACTGGGTCCGAGATGGTTGGGGACTGGGTCCGAGATGGTTGGGTACTGGGTCCGAGATGGTTGAGGACTGGGTCCAAGATGGTTGGGGACTGGGTCCGAGATGACTGACCACAAAACTTGCTTTTTTAAATACGGGAGAGAAAACATGAGAAAAGATGCTCCCAGGTATGGATTCAAATTACACCTCTGAAAGTGTTCGTGTGTATGTGGTTGTTAATTCATAAACTGTGTGCTGCTTCTCTAAAGATTTAATAAGCTGAAGTTGCTGCATTTTAACTACAGCAGAATTAAATGTGTTTCTCCATCACAGATATGTGTAGGCTATGATTAAAGTGCCGTCTGATAATACTTCGCTTTGAATAAAACCATGGGAGTGGAAAGGCTGCTGAGGAAATTTCTGATTAGTTTTATATTAAACATCAGGACAGGGAAATATCTTCATGTTTCTATCTTGATGGACCTTAGTAAACAACAGAAGAACACGGAATCTTGGAACGAAAATTAGTTTTGTAGATGAAGGAATACACAACTTGGGCTTTCAAGCAGAACGTACAAAACTTTTCAGGCTGAGTTGAGACCGAGTCCCTGGGACGCTGCGCAGCACACGAGCTGACATTTCTAATGAATTTACAGCAGGTTTACGCCCGAGCATGACATCCTCTACAGCTGTCTTCCCATTATTATTCGAATATGAAGCCCTTTGCTGTGGATATTCCACACATTTTGGGGAGGTGTTGGGCTTACTAGGAGGAGAGGCAGCCAGTTTTCTGTCGGAATAATGTCGCTTGCTAAATTCATCATTTTACTTTTCCCCCTAAACAATTTGTTTCGGAGAAAAGTTTCTGATTTCTACTCGAGGGGGGAGAAAAAAAGGTCTCAAAAATAGTTTTAGCCAATCCCAAAGTATTTCAGCAGAAAATAATAATTAAAAATAAATGGTGTGTTGCCTCACTGCTTAGTTTGTGTGCCTCGTTGCGCTCTGCCTTGTGGTGCTCCTCCAGCTTTCATGTCACATGGCGGACAAACCTTCTCCTTCCCTTGCAGACATTCTTCCCTTGTTTTGAGGAATTTTTTCCTTTCCATGTCTGTTGTATTTCCTGGGGAGGAAGACCTTGGCCAGGCTTCTTTCTGTGCTTCTTACCTGGTTTTCTGTGGTTTCAGCAGTCGGGCTGACTCTTTCTGCCTGTGCCCCGCTGCCCTGTAGATAAATTTACGCGCTTTGCCTCTCCCAGCAAAAAGCAGGCAGAATTTATTTCTGTAAACACCATTTGCAGCTTGAGGTACCAGCTCTTCAAACGCCAGTCTCCGAGGAGTTTCCTTGTTTCTCCGGAAAGCAATGATACCGCAGAGTTTAATTACCGGCCGTTAATCCCAAATATTTTACATTTGTGGCTCAAATTTTTTATGTTCTGCTCATTTCTTTCTCTCGGGCAGTACTTCCAAATGGTTTCTGACCGTGAGACGTGTTCTCCAGGATACAATTCTTCCTGCTGGAGAGCAATGCGGGCAGGAATTGCCCTTTCAGTGCCCAGTGATGGGGATCAGCAGCTCCGCTCAGAGATGCTGGGAAGGAGCTTGCTCGCAGCATCCCCAGCTCCTGCCCGTCGTGGCGTGGCTGGTTCGGCCCCAACAGCCGTCGCCCGCCGCCCCGTCCCCCTGGGGAGATCACGTCGGACTCGGGGAGCTTCCCGCTTGCCACGTTTGGGATTTAAGCGTCTGCCTGAGAGCGACTTCATCCCTGTGTGTGATGGCAGCGAGAGCTCGTCGTGTCTTCTTGCTGCGGCACGCAAAGGTGCTGCTTCCCTGGTCGAAGGGAAGGATAACAAACTATGTCAGTCAATACTATAAAATGGTCTTCGCTCAACTGAAGCAAAAACTAGAACTGCAGAAATAAAATTTCTGTGCCTGGAGTCTGTAACATTTGTTTTTAAAAACCTTTTATGTACCTTTCTGCTGGGTCACTCTGGCAAGCCCTGATGGCTGATTGCTGTGGAAAAAATGTAAATTTTTCCTTCCAAAGTCATTTAGTCTAATTCCTGTGCATTTTGTAGCAAAAGGTTTATTCTTCTAGCATTTTATTTATTTAGTTGCAAAAATACATGATTTAATTACTCTTCAGCTCCCAGGGAAGCCTTCCTAACTCGCAGTCCTCCAGGACATTAAGCGTGACATTTTTCAAAGTGGTTTTGATACCAGAGATGAAAAATGAACGTGGCGACAGAAAAACAAAACCACGATCCCTTCCTTGAGATGAAAGGGTAGCACTGGGATGCGGGGCAGGAGTTCACAGCTCAGAGGTCGCTGTGAGCGCCCTGTGCGGGTCGTCGATTCAGCGTCTGGGCAGCAAGGAGCTGGCAGGACACGGGGCTCTTCTGCTCAGCTGCACATCGAGGCCGGGGAAGGGAACTGGTGATGGTTCGGTCGTTCTCTGTCTGAAGCTTTTGCTTTAGAATAATAATTTTTTACTATACGTGGAATGTCTCGTTTATTTTCACATAATGTTTCCTAAGAAAAGCAGTCCATATCTCGTTTAGTTTTGTGTGCTTGTACGAAGTGATGCTACAGTTTTCCTTAACCTTCAAAACTGACTGGACAAATATTGCTCCAAAGTAGTGGCTAATAATATATAAAGTACTCTGTCAGTGGTTTTCAGGATGGAATTTTTTTTTTTTTTCATTGAAGATTGATTTATTTGGGGTAAATGAATAAGGGATTGGGTGATGCTATCACATGCCTGCTAGTTAAAACTTAAAAAAAAAATAAATTTGGTTACAGTGAGTTTAATATTCATGTTCGTCAATGATTTTCAATAGCCACAAAAGTGATTTTCAAAGCTTCTCTGTGTGTAGAATCTGACAGGGGTGCTGTGCTCCATAATCCTGGTGTCAATTTCATGAGAATGGTCATTTGCTGTCATCATGGTTGCAGCCAAAAGCTGCGAGTGACCGAATCTGGGGATTTTCAATCATCTTAGAAAGGAACTGAATATAAACTCGGATCCAGATAGAGATAAAACCTCACAGTGCAGCACAG
>NW_009728733.1:0-7557 GCF_000703405.1 Apaloderma vittatum
GGTCGGGCCGCGCTGCCCGTCGCCTTTCGGTCGTTCTCGCGTGTTTTGTGCGCCGCTCACGAGGGGTCACGGTAGGGAAGCGCCTTCGCCAGAAGCCTTTGTGTAACGCGCTGCATCGCTTCGGTACCGAATGCTGCTGGTAAAATCAGACAAGGAAACACTGCAGCGCTCTCTCCTTTAGAAAAGGAGCCCCTCCAGCAATACGGATTTTTGTTGTATTTTTTTGTTTTGTAGAAGACTCGTGAAGCATAATGTTACCTATGTAAAATGGAAGTGCAGCTGAAACGAGCAACTAGACAGCAACTTGTTATTTTTAACCACAGATTCTGTTTATGAAAGGACATTCTGAAAGCTGATATCAAAACAGTGTCATTGGTGGGAACGAAAAAAACACTCATAGTATTGGGAAGATTCAAGAAAAAAAATGGTATCCATTAACAGCAATACAACCACAGACATGAGCTTTGTTTCTTTCTTCCTCTCTTAAAAAACCAAAAAAAACAAAAAACAGTTAATTTTCAGAACGCATATAATCTAGATATAAGGGATTTTTGTAAATTCACTTTGATATGTTTCAACATCTCTAGTACGTTAAAAAAAAAAAGAAAAAAAAAGCTTTTTTTCACCACAGACATAAGTGTTCATTTTCTGTAATTGCACACTGGGTGTTTCAAAGGCTGTTGCACAATGACAAGCAAAAACACTCCTCTGGTTTGGTGTGTAGAGGCTAAAAAAAAAGACAAAACCAACCTGATGTGTTCCATATGAGAAGATAACAATTTAAAAAATATATGGACTTTTTAACATTCTGCTTCTAAAAATAGAATTAATTGATATGTAGGGTCTTCAAATTAAAGGTCAGAGGTGACAAAGTGGGACAAAGGTCATGCAGCTCATTTTCAAGCAATCAGTTTCTATTTTTTTCATAGTTGAACAAAAGCCTAATTATACAGAAAAGTGAAGACTGTAATATTTAACTAGTTAAAAGAGAAATAGAGGTAGTTTACACAATTCCATCTTCTCTTGAGTGTGGCTGTATTATTTGCTACTGGTACTGATACAAGTCTGAATTTAAACATTTAAATATATTTCGTAATTTAACAGTTAATAATTTACATTCAGTATTTAGTATTTGTACTTGAGAACTGAGAGCAGTGTATGTAGCTGATTTCTGGGGTTTTTTTCAATGATCTTAGCAAAATAAAGGTCTATCCTCATGACACATACTGCGATTTCAGTTAAGTTAAATTGCAGATCCATGCATTTTGGCATTTGTACACGTACTTAATATTTGTAGCAAAGCACTTTCCTTACCCAAAATCCTACTTCCGGTCTGCAGCATTCTCTGTGTCACTGTGCAGTAATTACACAGACCTCCAAACTGACTGTAACTAGCACGTCTATGTGAATATCATTTTATTATATGCAGTGTAGTATTCTTTCACTGATTAAGATTCGAGGTTCTTAACAATGTGAAGGGATTGTTTGAATGTTTATATTAATAATAGCACATTTACACTAAACTTTGTTTTCATAAACATTCTAAAGTTATTTAATAAACATTCCATGGATGACACTTGATACATATTTAGACCACGTGCAGTATGGCAACACCTGAGGATAATGCCCACAAATTGTGCTGTTAAAATTTGTGCACTCGCTAGTAATTTTTTATCACATAGCAGGTTTTTGCTTTTCTTTCAGACACTATGTCTCTTCTGCCTGCTTCAGATACTAGTGTGTGCACTGATTTTAAAGATTTTCATCTTTGATTTTAGAGATTGTGAATTTTTAGTTGATATCACTGATGTTCCTGTGTACTTTTTTTCTGGTTTGAAGTAATGACCGATCTGCACTACAGTTTATAAAAAATGACCCCTGCATTACTTTATTTGTTCAGTTGTTTTTATTAAACAGTGACTCAGTCAGAAGGTATCACATACAAGACTGCTCTCCACTCCAACTCAAATGAGAAAAATGTTGTACATCCTGTACTATCCATACTTCTAGGAAAGCGAATATTGGTGTTTAAAATACATACACTTATCTGTTGTTTTTCTTTTATAACTTTTTGGGCTGATTGTTTATTTCATGGCAGTATTTCATGAGCATGCTATGAAATACAAATTATTAAAAAATTTCCATCTATATTAACTCTAGTAATAATTTAGAGATTTAAAAAAAAACAAACAAAAAAGCCTAAAACCAAAGTCACAAATGAATTTGCTGTGTTTTGTAGGTAAATGGCATGTACAAATAAAACAAAAATTCTATGCAAAAGAAAGGATATGTGGAAGATGTGTAAATTTCATTAAAACAAGTATTAATGTAAAAGTTGTCAAAAAGGAGGTCTGAACAAAATATACAGAAGTTACTATAAAAGCAAACAAAAATCTCTAGAATATATTTTTTTAAACAAAACTTTTTGTAGTGCTATCACTTTTGAGGGGATGATGCTGAAGTCTTAATTGGTTAGAGTATTTTTATAACTTAAGCGAAAGTTGTAAATGATATCATTTGCTTATAGACAGATTTCATCATGGTTTAGTAATGGTTTTGCATTGGGGAAAAAGCATGTACCATTCCACGTTAAAAATGTAATGCTACACTGAATATGAAACAATACACTTTCAATTTACTGTAAACAGGGAGAATGGAAAAATGCATTTTTCTTTAAACTAAAGACTTAAATATTGAATTAATCTTGTTGCCATAATGGCTCTTTATTTTTACTTTGGCCTTTAACACGTATCTTTTCAGGGCTTCATTTAGCATTGTTTTGTTATCAAATAGTGGGGAAATAAAATCTTATTTTTAATATATACATGGTTTCTCATAGAAATAACTACAAAATAAATAAGTGGTCAAGCTCTGAAAAATATATTTGTCTGTCTATGAATCAAGAATTATAGCTTTAAAAGGTTTTTTCCTTACAAAGTACTGATATCAATTTTAAAAATACAAAGAAAAATGCATCTGAAAACAAATGTAGCAAGATCATAAGGTATTTTTTTCACTGTTTCATTTGCAGATTAGCAAATCAATTTTTGCAATTTAAATATGCTCATGTTAGCAGTAAACT
This sequence comes from Apaloderma vittatum, assembly GCF_000703405.1. NCBI lineage: Eukaryota > Metazoa > Chordata > Aves > Trogoniformes > Trogonidae > Apaloderma > Apaloderma vittatum. The sequence continues at coordinate 3,083 of NW_009728733.1, forward strand.
GGGAACAAAATAATTTAAATATGAAGTGGAAAAACAGTAGTAGAGGGTGATGTGTTTTATTTTTAAATTGTGTGTTTAAAATATTTCACCTTTGAATCTTACAAAATCAAATATACTTATTTTACATTGCTTTTTATTAAATAATTATTGTAGTTGCTCAATATATGTACATTCAAATGCAGACTGTATGAATTTGCAGGTAATACTAAATGAAATACACTAAATGAGATACGTGTATACTTAATTTCAGTTCTTAAAACGAAAATAATCTTGTTTATGTGTGTTCCTTTAGTACATGTTTAAAGTTGTAACCTAAATAAATCCTATTTTTTAATGCTAAAAGAATTCCTAATATTAATATAATAAGAGTATTCAATTTTTAAGAGAAACTTTGATCCTATCTAAATGGTTGGCAGGCGTTCATTGGCTCTGATTCTGATATGGTGGGGTTTATTACTCATTTTTATTGTCCAAAAGAATCAAATTTGTAACAACAGTGAAAGCACATGTTACCCTTCTCTGTTCCTGTTCTCAGTATAGTCAAATAACGTTCTTAGAAGTAGTTAAAAGGTGCATAACTGGATGTTTGATCTTCAAAAATGTGTACCTAATTTCTTAAAAACTCAGGTATGCTTAGCCTCTTTTTCTATCTGAGAAAAGCACACCTGGACTGTTGCCAAGATACTTTATTTACTTCAAATTGCAATTACCTTCCCTCAGATTGGTGATAAAATTGGATGAAATTAGTAAAGAAAGACTCAGTTTTAATTTGCAAGTTTTAAAATTTCTCCAGTCGGCATTTGTAAAATGTTTTGGCATCTCATACATGCTTGTTCTTATCTTTTTATCAACTGACTAGAAAAACAGTGTAATAGTGTAAGAAGAAAATTATGGAAGCCAAGCAATGAAAATTATGGCTAGACTTGGGGAAAAAAGAGAACTTTTTTTTGTTCCCTGTAATCCGTAACGGCATTGACACCTGAGTGGACATTTTCAGGAAATGTTACTTATTTATGCCTTTCAAACTATATTTTACTGAATGAAACGAAAAGAAAAAGAGAGTTAAGCCAATAAAGCATAGCAGGAGGAATTCTATTATTTGGAATTGTACAGTAAGGAATTCATGTACATATTCTTAAAACAGATTAATTCAGAGTATAAGGCAAAACTCATTTGTGACATTTGAAATCAAAATCCTGTATGCATATTGCTTCTACCAGCAGTCAAGAACTATGAATGAGAATAAAATGTTGGTTCATTTCTACTGACTGGTTCAAAAGATAGACAGCAAACTACAAAATGCATTTCCAACTTAATGTATTTGGCTGATGTATGTGCATATATACATATATAAAAGGCTGATGGTTTATGCTCTTTCTGTGCTTGTTTTTTTTACACAGTTTCAAAATTTTATATATACCTAGCAGCATTCATCTGTCTGAGTCCACTCACAATGAATTAACTAAAAGAGATCCTTTAACATCGGAATGTTTTCCCCTATTTCTTTGTATCACTATGATACTTGTTATAAAATAAAGTATTGGTTTGTTTGCTAGTTCTTCTGCACTCTGACCATACTTACAGTATCCAGGGTTCTTTCAAAAAAATACTGTTGGCTTTATTCTGTGGAAGAAATGAGTCCCCTGGCTACCACTGATAGTAAAAGAAACGGGTTTAACATCTGAATTTATCTTTTTAACTTACTTTTTGGAGGAAAGCGTATAACTTATTTAAATAGAGTAACTATGTATGTCTGCTTTACTTTCATACAAGCAAATTAGCTCTCTGAATCTTTTGACAGCAAACTTGTTTAAGCTAATGAATTCAAAACAATGTTTATCAAAGACAATTATTTTCTTGTTAAACAGTATAAACTTACTATGTTTTTCACTGACCAATAAGTTAATAAACTAAAATGTTAAGTAAATTAATTACAGAATGTGCTACCTGAAAGAAAAGGTGGATTACCTTTGTTGAATGTCAGTCGGTGTGTCTTTAACCAATAGTACTCTTGTAATTTTATTTCCTATCCTGTAATAAATCCATATGGTGTTCTCTGGTGTTATTTTTTTGTTCCTACCATTACAGTATCCTTCCACATGCTGCAAACGCATAGGATTGCTTTCAAAGCAAGTAACTTCTTTAAAAACACCTCGCTGTCTAGTACATAATTCCTAAATAGCATTTATTTGGTTATGTGCAGTTACAGAGTTCATGTAAATGCCAAGATGTTTTCAGAACTAAAACGCCCAGATATTTTTCTGTTTTGTACAGCATAAGGAGGCATAGGAGGGTTCACCATGAGCCATTTCAGAGCTCAAACCTGCTTCCATTTAAGTCAGGGATTGATTTCTTATGGATTTCAGTAGGATGCAGTAAAATACACACCAAATAGTTTCTCCTTTAAACTACCTGGCTTAAATGAGTTCATAGAATTGGAATGCCCAGGCTTTGTAAAAATAAATACATCTCCTTTTTTATACTTAATCTGAAATGTGACACTCTGAAATATGTGATGCTTACAAATGTGTTATGAAGTGGCCATACTGGAAACAAGAATTACTTGGGCTTGTGCTGTTTTCTGCTACAGTTTTTAAGAACTGTACTTTTCCCCTTTGGCTGCCGACACCACTCCCCCAAATATTTATTTTTAATCCCTTCATAAACTGAAGCAGACTACTTGCCAAAGCCAAGAACGGATCCTTTACTCTATGCTTGCATATTTCATTATGTTGCATAAATAATGCAGGTAAATCCGAAAGACACAAAAGCCACATAGCCACAGGTTGGCAGAACAAAGAAGCAAACACAAGAGATTGGGCTTCAGTACCTGAAGGTGTAAAAGCAGAGTTGGGTTCAATGCAAGGCAAAAGTCCACGCAATTCCAGTGGAAAACGAATTACTGTAGTTAATACAGAAGAAGAGGAACTGAATCACCTTGCCAGTGTTGTTGCACTGAAAAGAAAGACTGTACTATCCCCTTTTCTGATTCCTGATGTTGGAAGGGACTCAGGATAACTGGCTGTAGGGGAAAAGAAGTTAGAGGAATTTGATTCTTGTTTTTCTCGATCATTCCTCTGGCTTTGCTCCCTCCTAGTGGAATATCCCATTTTTTAGTGAGAGAGGAGGGTAACTGTCAGGATGTGCTCTTAAATTGGAAAATGGCAAATCTCAGATTTCTCTAAAAGAAGAGAACTGGGTTTATACCTAAATGGGAGGATAATGCAACTCCTTGTTTGTTTTGGATGGGTTTTAGTTAAAGTAGATTATTCAAAAGGCAGTAGAGGGTGACAAGAGGACAGGCTTGTGGCAGGTGAGTTTGTGCATGGTCCTGTCTATTCATCTTTCATTTCTTAGACAAACCAGACAGCCTAAGTAACCAGCTTAGTCTAAACCCAAGGTCTTTGCCTTCATGCTTCCTACCATCTGTGGTACTCATTTTCTGTGTGATATTTTTATTGACATTATACAAAATTAGCCAGCCTTTGCTCAGCTAGATCAAAAGTACACCTTGCCTGTAGTTTCAATCAAGTCACACATCTGTATTTTTATGACAAGTTGCTTTTGTTCAGATTAAGACCTAATATTTATTATTACATAGTATGCTCCGCAGTTTTATAACGAAGATAATTGAAAGCATTTTCCTATTCATACTTATTAAACTGGCATTGAGTTGCAGTTTTGACCATGAAAGAATCCTAAGGAATAATTCTTATTGTTTTTTTTTAAATCGTATACAATGCATGACTGATTGTTTCATGTGTAGAATTTAGACGTAGTAAAGATAAGTCACTAGTTCTTAGGTTACCTATTGCAATTAAATATTGATAAAGGAAACAAACACCTTCCAATATCCTGCAAATCTGTGTCTTTTCCCTCTGTTGTCATCAACTATGTAGCTTTCATAAGAGACCAATAAAAGAGGCAATGCCTTTAAACAACAACCAAACAACAACAACCCTGGCTGATTCTAATTTTATGCCTTGGTTATCTCATTTTTGTTCTTCTAGGTAAGTCTCAAACAGTAAGTTTACAGGTCACTTCAGTGAGTCGATGCTCTGGCATTTTATAGCCTTCTAACGAGTCGTTAATATGGAGAAAAGGTATTAAATATAGTACTCAGGTGCAACGTGCACAGCACTGACTCTAGCTCTCTGATTTTAGGTTCCTCGGAAGACGATGAGGTCATTCAAGAAGGTCTCCTCAGGCTCAGGTCAGTCTTCTTTATAGCATCGTACATGGCTGCCTTTCTGTCTATAAAACCAAGGTACTGTCGCGCTTGTGTCTCACTGGCTCTGACGAACTTAATTATCGGGGGCGGGGTGGGTATTAATTTTCTGCACGGGCTTCAGAGCTCTTGCTTGATGCAGCTTGAGTGTTCGGCCTCCGTGAGACAAATGAACAGTTATCTAAAGGAACCCACCGCCAGGTACCTGCTGTAAACAGGAGTAGCCCACGCGTCTGTACGGCCGCTG
>NW_009728734.1:0-10980 GCF_000703405.1 Apaloderma vittatum
TATATAATATAAAAATATAAAATATACATGAAATACAGAAATATATCTAGAGTCTATAGCTAAATATTAGAATTCAGATTTTAGATTTAGAATTTAGATTTAATATTTATATATGGAATTTAGAATTAGAATTTTAGATTTAGAATTTAGATTTTAGAATTAAGATTCTAAGATTTAATTAAGATTTAAATCTAAAATCTAAATTCTAAATCTATAATCTAAATTCTAATTATAAATTCCAAACTAAACCTAAATTGTAAATCTAAAATCGACATTCTAAATCTAAAATCCACATTTTAAATGTAAAATCTAAATTTTAATCTTGATTCTATTCTAAATCTTGATTCTAAATTCTCAATCTAAAATCTAAACCTAAAAATCTAAAGTACAAATCAAAAATCTCAATTCTAAATCCAAATTCTAAAGCCAAACTCTAAATCTAAAATCTACATTCTAAAAAATAGATCTAAAAAAATGTAAAATCGGTATCACACAATCACAGAATGGCCCAGGCTGGAAGGGACCTCAGAGATCATTTAATCCAGCCTCCCTGTCACCAGGGACACCACCTCTCGACTAGATCAGGCAACACATGGGGACTAGTAACACCTAATGTATTTAATACATTCTTTATATATTCTACATAATACCTAAACAAATCAAGACAGCTATGGTGTCTGTCTGTCTTACTGATATACGTACTGAGACAGCTGGAGAAGCCCTCCCGCTGTCCAGGTGGCGCTCGGCTGTTCCAGTGCTCTGAAACTCCCGGTCTGGGACGTTCTCCCTGCCGGGCCTGGGCAGTGCTGGCACGTGCTCCGTGTGGCGCCGGCTGGGGTGTCCGGCCCTGACCCCTTCCCTGCCCGCCTGACTGGCTGGTTCCTGGCAGCTGGGCCATCGCTCTCCTTAACCTCCAGCTCTGATGTTTCTGCAGATGCAGCTGAACACCCAGCTTGCTCAAATGAATCGATGTTTGGATGTTCAGACAGTGACTGCAACGGGTCACCTGGCAAATAAGGAGAAGTAAGTGTCTTCTATTGTATTTTTAGTGGGTTTTAATATTGGTCTCTCTCTTTCAAGCCATTTGTCACCCACGTGTGTCTGGAACTGAGCAGAACATTTTCAGTAGCAAGCTCTTCTATGATCTGCCCCTCTCCAGTCACAGGCTAATGAATTTTAAGTTGGGTCACGGAGCACGGTTTGTAGCTAACAGAGAGCAGTGCTTGCAGATGTGGGTCCCAAGGAACAAAAGTTCATTGTCCCTCCTGGTGACAGACCTAAGGCCATCAGGTGATGGAGCAGTAAAAAAATTAGTTCTAGACTGTTCTGAACCTATTTGCTGATGGTTTATTTTTAATGATAAAGTCCATAGAAAAGTAGTAGTTCCACTTCAAGGTGAGATTTTCTGAATGAGTCTGTATTCACACTCGTTAATGCACTGCTAACCAGCTACACTTGTTTTAATTTAGTGGTGATAATTTGAGGCTGGATTCTAAGTATTTCAAGAAAAAAGATGACAGCATTCCTTTACGAGGGCTTAGTCAAAACACACTTAACTCAGGTATGTATGAAAATAGTAAACCAAGACCTTATCTGAAATGTAGTTGAATGGTTGTAAGTTACGAACCGTATCTTGTTTCTGCTGTTCTACAGAGTATCTGAAGCCTTACTTACCAACAAAAGCCCAACCATCGCCAAAAGGTGCAGTGACACCAGCCTCAGCTTATTTTCCTGGATAGTAACAGGGTTCTTAAAGTAAGAGTCCTCATTTAACCATTTCGGGAATTTTTGGATGTCCTGTAATGTCGTCTTAGTAAAGTATCAACATGAACTGATATGATTTTATAAGTCTGAATCTGTTTTCTCTGAGGAAGGTGACTTGACTTACGTGGGTGACTTTTCAGGATACTTGAGCCAAAAGCAAAGGTAAAGCTTTAAGCAGCTGGGCAGAATTTTCTCATGGCGCAGTGAGGACTCTCTAGCCTTGCTAAAAACCCTCCCAAGTGCACTGACTTCTTTTGTTCCCGGAACTGAGAAGCGTGGCTCTGCAACAGATGAAATGTCCTCTCACTCTGGCATTCCCTGAGAGAGCATTTGTCTGTGAACACTTTCCTTGACTCCTTTCAGGGAAAGGATGATGCAGATAGGAAGTGCTGGAGACCAGGAGGATGCTGGCAATGTTTTAGTAGTGGCCAAGCTCCTAAGCTGGCACGATTGCCTCACTGAGCTTCCCTTACAGTTTTAAACTTTAAAACTTGATAAATTTGGGAACCAGCTTATTTGAATTGCATATAAGCATATAAGCTAAATTATTTCACTGAAGGGTATTAGAGTTTTAAAATACTGCTTTTGGTTACCTTTTCTATTTGGTTAACTCTTCTATTGATCGGTCACAGTATTTGCTACAGGCCACCATGCATAAAACACACAGTGAAGTATCTGAACACTTAACTAGTGGAAGTATCACAACATCTAAACCCGACTTCATTTATCTTTACTAATCATACTTTACAACTGTAAGACTGTACAGAAATTTAAGATACTCTTAACACTCAAGGGCCTGTTCAGCTTGTTCTGCTACCTGGGTTCAAATGCTAGAATCACGTGTCACCTGCATTCCATGCCATCTTTCATTTGGCGTCCCAATGAGTAACTCTAGCATACACAATTGACCCTTTTTTAATGACCATGCATACTTTTGTTATTAAAGATATCTTTTATACCTTAGAGGACTGTATATTTAAGTGGTTTGTTTTGCAGTGCAAAATGTGTATATCTGTTTTATAAATCAGTACCATGGTAATGTGAATACTTGTTTTGGCATGTGTAAGTTTCAGTGGAAATATTAAATGTTTTTTATCAAAAACTCTGATGAGGAATGTTTTAAAAGAACTACACCAGCGTGTCCGGTGTAGTGAAATTCCAAGAAGAGGTAAGTGCCAGAACAGCACTGTTCTATTTAACTTACCTTTTTCTGAAGTTTGCTTCCCAGCTTATTCATTTCCCCATGCACGGCTGTGCCACTGGACCAGCCCTAGGACGCACGCCCGGTCCCCAGACGGCAGCCGCCTCCTTCCACGGTCTGTGCTTCGCTACTCTTTCTAGTTAAGTTGTAACAGGTGTCCATCAAGGTGAAGCTGGTCTGTTTCTCTCGAGCGTACGGAAGCTGGCAATTCAAATGCAGCAGCTTTCTAGATCTCCCAGTCCTATTCAAATCTAAAATGAAACAAACGTGCAGTGGGCCAGAAGCCCGGCACCACTGCAGCCCAGGAACACAGGAGCAGCCGAATACTCACAGGTCTCTGTTACCGACCTGCTGCTCTTTTCATCTCCTGCTCGCCAGGGAGCCCCGCAGCTCTGGAGCCAGCGCTGGGGCTGGTGCTGCTCTGCGCAGGGAGGAGAACAGCCCTGCCCCAGGCAGCCTGAGCTAACAGGCACAGCACCGTGCTGGGCTCTGCTCCAGACTTTTTCCCACCTGCTGAAGTATAACACACACAGACTACAGAACTTCAGTTAACTTTTTAAGAGACATTAACAATAATTTAAAAATTCATTAAAATATTCAACTTTATTAACAGTATATTTACATTTTTTTTTCCTGCTCTTGGTCAACCATGGTGAATGTTCAAAGGTAAAAAAGCATTAAGCAATAACCACAAGATGAAAACATTTTAAACCTATACAATACTTTATACACAAATTTATACAAAGGAACACTTAAATAATACAGCCGGACACAAAAATATACACTTTTAGAGAAATTCACATCAGTAATTGTATAAAGCTCTCTTCTGTACTAAGGGTCCTGAAAATTTAGGACTAAAACATTAACTCTGTAATGCAAAAGGGTTATTGTGACAGTCCTCAAAGGCCACTATATAGCACACGGACATATTCAAGGCTATCAGCTTATAGTTGAGTCTGTGTATTCAAGTTTTGAGGTCCTTTATGATTACGCAAACATCAGAAATATAGTGGTATAATAAACGGTACGTAGGAAAGCAGAGTTTTAGAGCCAATATTAAAACTTGTAGGCTCAAAACACCCACTTAATATTGAAACAAGTGTCTGATACTACCGTTTATTGAAAAATAGAAAGAGTAAATGCACTTACATAAAAATAAATTTACTGTTCAGCAAGCGTGCTCATGTGATTTTTATATTAGTACAAACTTGAAAAAAAAAACACCACTGCCCTATGACTTTTAAAATAAATGATACCGATTCTCCTTCTCCCTACTTGAGTACATTTACATTAAGGCTTTGAATCGTCTGACCCAAGATTTTACAGCATTAAAATGAATGGGTCCACGCAGCTGCTAATATGTCTCATTGAGACTCAGCATGACTCGAATTAAAGCTCACCACCTTAAGGAAACAGAAGGACACATGCTCATGCCTTGACTCTTCCTTTTTTTTCTGTCTCAACTAGAACGTAAAGTTTAGTAGTAACAGTATTTCATGGCAAGAGACAAGTATGTAACTGCTTGTTTTTAAAAATTGTAATTTAATGGCAACACCTCTGGAGAAACATCCTCCTTTTTAAAAATTCCTATGGATTTCATGCAGAAAGATACTTCTTAAGATTACCTTAAGAAATTACGTTTTTGATGGAATTGGAATGTGCATCCCAAACTGCTGACGAAAAGAAAGTCTGAAAGAGTTCCCGGGGTTTCTGTCATACGTTTGTGTCTTGCAGTAAGGGCTCTTTAGCTTCACCAGGGGCCTGGGGACTGTGGGGGTGGCTGTGGCTGCCACAGTGCTTCTTCCAGTTGCCAGAGCGCACCGTGAGGTTCGTGTGTTCAGGAATGAACAAGGCAACGAGTAGTGCCAACAGCACGGAGCATGCTCCAAATAAGAATGGAGGTCCAGGAATTATAGAATTCTGAAAACAACAGTAACAGCACAAGGAGTTCAGTTAAGTGCTAGCATTAATTTCTTAATTTAGATACATTAACAGACTACAGTTCCTAATTACACAAAGTTCAGGAGTGGGAAGAACTTTTTCGTGCTACACTAGCCAATACAGTACTTGACCCCACGCAGAAAGAATGTCACATCCCAAGACGTAGAAGACAAGACAGGGAGCACATCCTTTGGATTAATGCACACTAACTTCCTTTTCTAGTACAAATTCTCCCTGTGTAGTTTCCTCAACATACTAATATCTATTAGAACTAAAATAAATGCAAACCTTGGTTAAAAGACAGCAAAACAAGAACATACAACATGTGAAAGGTAAATAAAAAATGAGGGAGACAAGAGTGGGACACTTGTTACCAGTCCCTCATTCTCTTTACAAGGGTCTAATTACTGTCTACTTGAAAGTTAAACTAAACCATACCAAAAGCAAACAAACAGATGAACAACTTTCCCCAAGAGTGATGAGTGATTTAAGAGCCTTTTTTTTTTTTTTTTTTAACACACTTCATTTACCATAACAATATGTAATACAGTATCATACTCAAGAACTGGTGGGCACGTGATCCTTTCCCAATTTCTTTTTTAGGAATCGGTAAGTAAAAGAATACCTGTTGTAAATGGTACTGTGTGACCACGCTACCTCCTGATGGTGATTCAGACATAGGGAGTTCGTTCAGTTCAACATGAAATATATAGAATATAAAACCATACAGTGCTGGTCCCAAACCATTACACAGTCCTCGAATTCCTGTTATCATCCCTTGAACAACACCTGGGAAAAGTACAACACCCTGTTACCTATCTACACTGATATATAACATAATTAACGATTTTTTATGGATCAGTAAGACTTTATTGACTTGACCTTCAAAGCAAAGCAAGCAGGAAAGCTGCTCTAAAAGGTGTTGCACTACAGGCAGCAGTACGCAAGGGGCTCAGAAAAACTGTCACTATAATGACATCTCCGTGTAGGCACGGAGTAACCCTCCCCACGCTGTGCTCAGTCCGAGAGCAGCGTGTGTGCCTCACAGGAGCACTGTGCACAACCTGGGCAACTACGCAAACTTTTGTCACACGTGAGGACAACGAACAGCAGACTGAGATTGCCGAACAGTTTGCCACTGCTGGGAGCTGCTTCGGTGCCAGAAGGACGCGATACACACACTGCAACTTCCAAGTAAGCTGGATTTTAACAGTTTGTGACCCATGCTCAGGTGTGGGGGCTACTTTGTGCCAAGAGTCAAGCTGACTGGCCAGCACTAAGACACCGTCCTGACACGTCTGTCTTCACAGTAATGCTTGACTAGAATTCCAAGTATTAGGACAAAACGTACCCTGTTGGTCAGCATCAGCAGTTCGCGAAACCAGTGCGCTTACAGCTGGGAAAGTAATACTGGACATAGCTGCAACAGCACCAGCTGCCCACATCATCCTGCAAAAAAATACGGACTCCACGTAACTGCTCTGCATGGGTGTAACTGTTCTGCGTTTGCAGCACATAGGCGTGTAGGTGCGTGTGTGTTTGTGTGTGTATATATGTGTACTCATGCACACTTAAAGTGTCTCCCTTGGATGAAGGATAAAATGCAGAACAATACCATAGATTTCAGATATTAAAATGAAATGTACGTACCATGGTTCTGATCCGAAGCCATACCACGCAAGCTGTAGTATTTGAAATCCTAGGCCCAGGAGAATGGTGTTTTTATTTCCAATGGACCGCATAAGTAAACTCAAAACTATTGTCTGACAGAGAGGGAAAAAAAGTTATATAAATCCCAAACCAACATACTAGAAGTTAAATACATGCAAATAAATAAATTAATTTTTTAAAGCCAACTAAAATTCTCCAAAAGCAGTCAAATACAAGCCTCTACCAAAACCCCAGCAATCATTCAGCTAATAATACAAACAGTCACCCCATCTTGGATTTAGTTTTCCAACACAATACACCTGGGATATTAATGAACCAAGCCCTGGTCGCCAAGCTGTTTTGTCATCTAAGTTAGAGTGTTCATCAATTGTTAGAGACTTATGGACACAGCTACAGCAAAGGTGTCACACTGCTGGAACCACAATGTCAGAGAAGTTCTCCACAATGTTCAGTTCTTTCAAAGTTAACAAACCAGTAAAATACGTTTGAGTAACTCACCTGTGCAATAATGGAAAGAATCCCAAGGACTGCTATAAATGCTGCAACACTTTCAGATGAAAATCCCATTATCTATATTAAAAAGAAGGGAATTGGATTATTAACTGTAAACCATGTATCGTGATGTTATAAACATGAGTGGGGGAATGCACACTGCAGAAGGCTGGTATTAAACTCCTCCCTAGCTTAAAAAAACAGCTGTGGTTTTGTTTTTTGTTTGTTTGTTTTACTAAATCAAGCAAGTATACAAAAGTAAAGGGGCATGAATAGAAAGCAAATAAATGGTTTCTTCAAGAAAATAAACAGTGTAACACTGACCCTCGTAGTCTACTGCAAATAATTACAAAATACAAGAAACTAACTCATGTCTCCTCTTTTTTTATCTCTCTAAAAAGAGACAGAAACAGCACAAGAGGACTTAAATTAGCTGCTGGAAGCTCTTAAATTATACAAGCTATCTCTGCTGTCAGTACTAATTCAGCAATACTGAAAACTTTCCTATAAATTTACTTTTGTTCGTATCAAAATGTTGTTACCTGTCTGAGGTATAGGAAGAAGCTGGAATATTGTCCTGCCTCTGGGAGGTAGGAAAGAAAGACTGTTATGCAGATTAGCAGCACAATTGAGTCCTGGCCAACCTTCTTCAGTGACTACGGCAAGAAAAAAGTATTATAAAACACTTAATCTTCACATCCATAAAAGCACACCTAGCAGCAACCTGAGAAGTACATCAGTGAAGCTACTGTGTGGTACCACCAAAACAGTTCCTGCATGTTTAGCAAGAACGTTGGCAAACGTATTCACAGTAACACAAGATAAAATGAAAAAACACAGGCTTTACTTTTCAGGCTTGAAACGGTAAATTCAGTGTCTGCCCAGTCTCAAAAGCTCAACATAAACATGGAATATTTTGTTGTAAAAGTAGCTTACTGCAAAAGGGTCAGCCTGTTCCCATGAAATGGGCGCTCCCCAGGACGCTGGCCTCATCTTCTCGGGCAGTGACTCTGGCACGGCAACAAGAATAAAGCAGATGTCCAGCAAGGCTATTGCCGTAGCCAGGACCACGACCAGGCTGTCTCCATAGACCCGACCCAGGTAGGCACCAATAGCAGGGCTGGTGACTAAACTTGCTGCAAAAGTTGCTGAAACCTGGAACAGGTAACAGCTGGTAAGACATTCAGTCACATAAGTCAACAGCATTATTACTACTATCCACTTCTCCTCATTTTCAGAAGCCTAACCATTTTCATCAGGTGTTCATTGAAAGTAACTGATCTGCTGTTACTAAATGGTAGGAGCTGCGTATTTCAGACGGTCGGTCAAAACTGCTCAAGAAAAGCAGTGTATTTTTCAGTAACTGGACAGCAACGCGAGGCTCGCAGCACTCTTGCATATACTGATATAACTAGCTTTCCTTAACTGTGGAGTCTGCTGATATCTCTGGGAAGTCATAAGCTGTGTTTAATTTCATATTAGTGAAATAAGCAATGCCTGTTAAGAGAAAATATTGTATTTATCGAGGCATATTAAATTTGATATACTAGTTAGTCCAACTTGGTACAAGGAATCTTCCAGAAGCAGTTCAGTTAACCAGCTGGCCTTGGCAAAGATCGTAACTTTAAAACTGAAAGAACTTCCTCAACATATCCCAATGCCTGATGTGTACGGGCAGAAAGAAACTATTTAGTTCTATATCCACTGCTTTCAGCTCTTCTGTAACGTGAGCACAACCAATAATTTAATACCCAGGGCTGCAAAGGCCCCTGACACCTGGCAGGTTCCTGCAGAACAGATGAGCTCGAAGGACAGAGCACAAACAAGCTGCTCCAAGCTGAAGTGCAGCAGTGACTGGAGAAACAACAGAACTCAAGATAGCATATGATGGCAGTTCCAAAATTAACCGTGAACAAAAGGTTAGATTTTGGAAGGATGACACAGTAGTACTAGTGTGAGAAAAAACAGGAATAACTAAAACTCCTGAAATTACATAATTAATGCTGATAATAACTGTTAAGACAGGTATCTGTAAGACAACTTTTAGCTCAGTCAGATTTTAAGTTAGAATATTCAAGAGATACAGGACTGGATGCCAAGAGCAATGAAACAGAAAAACCTTACTCCAAACTAAAATTAACTTGCCAGAGATGAAACAAAACCACAGTTTTGAAAAGCTTTAGCTACCGAATACCAAAGGAACAGAACCAAAAAAATACATACCAAACCATAGGCCATGCTTCTTTCATGTTCTTGGGTTATGTCTGCTACATATGCGAAAACCACAGAAAACGTCACTGCAAAAACTCCAGAGACAGAGATGACAGCGAAGTACCACCTAAGAACATTAGTAAAAAACAGAACAGATATATAGAAACAAAAAAGAAATCTCTATTTACAATCTAAGTACAGTTCAACAGTAAATCATCTTGTCCAACTCTTCCTGACAAATATTAAGATAAACTTGGATAAAGCCAATCTGAACGTGTCTCAATACAGTTGTGCAACTGTACACAAAAACATAAAAGGAAAACAGCGTCATTTTGTAACATCTACAAACCGCTGCTGCGATTAAGCACTTCTTGGAAACGAGGTGTCAGACTGACTTTGACAGGATGCCTACAACTCAAAGCAAATTAGGAACTCCGGTATTTTTTTTATCTGTGACTGGAGAGAAAAATGGAAAGGCCAAAGAGCGACCCCAAGAGCTGGCTCTGCCCTGCATCAGCACAGCACGTGGGCAGCCCAGCAACGCTGAGGGTTCTGACTCTGGTGCTACCTGGGCAACCTCTGGGTCAGTCAGAGCTTACGGGCTTGTACACAGCGGGACAGCTGGTGGATTTTAAAACTTGAGAAATTAAAGCATACAACTGCAGTAACACTGTGGGTTACCAATGGTTACTTCATGCAGTAGCTAGGTAAGGTTTTCATTTCTGCATAGCTGGTTACTGTTTGAGCAATACAGACACAATGAACACCGCACAGATGACCGGACAGCAGGACAGCATTCCAGCGCCTTCTGCGAATGTGCTGAAGTAGGAAGTGGGGCCTACAGCTCAAAACCAGCTGCTCTTACAATTCGGACTAAGCCCTTCAGCCTCGTGGCAACTATGTCAGTTTGACTCTGCTCTCCCAACTTTGCACCCAAGTGATACAAAAGCCTCAACCTTCCACCGAGCACAAACAATATGTTATCCACAATGCTACAGACATAAGCATTGTATAAGCAACGTTGGCAAGAAACAACAAATCCAGTGTGAGAGAATTTACTAACCATGGGCTGATCTTCATCAGTGGTATTGGTGCACAGGTGAAAAATACTGTTAGCAGCAAAAAGGACTTCCGTCCCCACACATCAGACAGGGCACCTATGAGTGGGGCACTGAGGAACGATAATAAGCCCTAAATGAAAAAGAACATTGTACGTTAGAACTAACTGGTTAGAATTGTGAGAGCCGACCAGAGCACAATCTGATAGCAGGCTGGGCTCTATTCTTATCAAAGCCAAGGACTGCAGTGCAATGCATCAGAGGCAATATGGTCAAGAATTACTGACCTTCTGTCCTGTATCTGGTTAAATAAAATTTGAGATTTGTCACCTCAGAACTACACAAAATTCAAAATGCAGATGATCCAGTCATACTAGCAGTTTTATGAACCGTGTTTTATAGTTTCATATATTTAGAATTCACATACACGTAAGTAATTGAAAATACTCTACCGGATCAACAGCCTGCAAGTAAAAGACACTCAAATTCTAACACCATGTGTGTCATTTGGGATTAGTCAACTACTTTATTACTTTCTGAATTCAAACAGCAGGTACAGACCAAGAAATATCTTATGAAAAGTAAAATGATGCGTATTTTCTTTTTTGACAATAGTTGTATTGGGTTGGCTCAGCCGGATTT
>NW_009728735.1:0-12278 GCF_000703405.1 Apaloderma vittatum
GATTTCTCCCCGCCCAGCCCTCCAGTCTGTCTGGGTCTCTCTGAATGGCACCACAGCCTTCTGGTGTGTCAACCACTCCTCCCAGTTTTGTGTCATCAGCAAACTTGCTGACAGCGCTCTCTAATCCCTCATCCAGGTCATTGATGAATATGTTGAACAGCACCAGCCCCAGCACTGACCCCTGAGGGACTCCACTGGACACCGGCCACCAACTGGACTCTGCCCCATTGACTACAACTCTCTGACTTCTTCCCTTCAACCAATTAGTGACCCACCTCACTACTTGGTCATCCAGACCACACTTCCTCAGTTTACCTATGAGGATGCTGTGGGAGACGCTGTCAAATGCTTTGCTGATATCCAGATAGACCACATCCACTGCATGGCCACCATCCATCCACCTGGTTGTTTGGATTCTGCAAAGGCAGAACAAAATCCGACAATGAACCCTCATCATTTTAGTAAAATTGCATTTGATTTAAAGAAAAATCTTTGTAAGTAACTTTCAATTAAAGATTAAGTATATTCAACTTAAGAAAGCCAATGCAAGAAACCTCTGTAACTTCTTCTCCAAATTGAGCATGAGTTTTGATCTACTCAAGAGTAGGAAGGCCTTCCAGAAAGATCCAGACAGGTTGGATTGATGGGCTGAGGCCATTTTCTTTACTGAAAGAGTGGTGAAGCACTGGAGCAAGCTGCCCAGGGAAGTGGTAGAGTCACCATCCCTGGAGATGTTCAGAAGATGTATAGATGAGTTGCTTAAGGACGTGATTTAATGGTGGACCTGGCATTGCTAGGTTAACGGTTGGACGTGTCACTTCGGAGCATGGTTCAGTGGTCATGGTCATGCTGAGTTGGTGGCTGGACTTGATGATCCATGATTCTATGAAGCTGTACCTCTCGAGCTCCATTTGGCTGGAACTGTCTCTTCTTTTAAATCCTGTCACTGATTCAACCTAATTCATTAAGTACTTTGGAAAAACATAAGGTTGATATTTTGATAGGGAAGACAAAACTGTTGAGAAAGTTGGAAAACCTCCCCATATACAACATAGCCACCTAACTGTGACTTCAGTGGTCTAACTATCTTTAATACATAGACATGTATATGTCCAAATTAATCTTATACATCAGAAAATAGATACTATAATTTATTAAGAATAAAACAACTCCTTTAAAACACATTCTTATTCTTAGGCATGCTGAAGACAGTCTTTAGTGTAGAAGCGTTTTGATGCAGATTTGCAAAAATTATCATTTGCTTTTCCCTTGTCTCATAACAAGTCAGTTATTGTTAGAAATAAACCAATGTGAATCAGGCAGTATTTCCTAGAGAAAAATAATTAAAATAAGAAGTCACAGCCATAGAAAGATCATCTACGATATAGGAAGTTGGTGCCCATCTGGACTCAATACTTTGTGAAACAGACTCAGGGAATTTCTCTTCTCATCTCTCTGATAACAGTGTTGTAGCTGGGAAGTAGAGATTCCCCTGCACCAGTGTTTGAAAGCCGTAGAAAATCACTGAGTTTCTGCAGAAATTCGTCCATTTTTGCAAGACAGGTAAAATGTACTGATTCTAATTAGCACTTTCCTCCTTCTGTCAGGAAGAGATATAAATATCATCTCTGAGTTTGTGTTCATTTGCTGATTAGTAATTTAGAATTTTCAATGACAACCCAAAACCTCTTAAATAATTAAGACAACTTAATTAGGAATGTCATAATAGCAATTAGAAGTGATCTGTATGTGTTCATTCGTAAGAGAATATTTCGAGTTCTCTACTTGATTCTGTGATCACAGCATTTATTGTTAACCTTATACTCTCTGTTGAAAAAGCAGGGGTGTATTATAGTACCTGATACTGAAGAACCAAATTATGAACATCAGATAACTGTAAAATTGTGGCTCCATGATTAAATGCAATCCTGGGTTCTCAGCTGAAACAATTTGTGGTAGGTCTGTGGAACTCAGTCCACAGAGTACAGTGCTTGAAGGTCTGGTTCAGGATGTTGTTTTAAACTATATATACAAAACAGAGAGGTAACTGGGTCAAACTCCTTATTGCAGCATTAAGTGTATAAGTTTGTAGAGTGCATATTTCAGTTAATTTTGACTTCATTACTTTATCTCAGATTAGCATCTTGTTTTCTTTGTCTGCTGTGGTAACTGTGGGTTATCCAAAGTGTGGATATTTAATATATAGAAATTATTTATTTATTTTTCCCCTCTTTTTTTTTTTCAGGGGGTGTTTGCATTGCTCAGTCACTCAAAATCCCTCGGGAACCAAGACCAGGAGAATTTGAAAAGATCATCAAGCGGTTGTTGGAAACTCCAAATGCTCGCGCAGTGATCATGTTTGCCAATGAAGATGATATTAGGTGCCCGTTTCCCAGTTTTTTGTGTTAAAGATGTTCTCCACAGAGATGCTCAGTTGACTGGTGCAGAATAGAGTAACACAGGAGGTTTCATGTTGATCCCCGTGTAAAAACTCTTGGAAATCTGGTTATAAGAAACTGAATTGCAATTATACAGTATGCTGGTCCTTTATTCTGTGGTGTTCTATCCTCTTGCTACTCCAATATCTCCAATAGACTGTTACTTGGTTACTAAAGAGGAAGAAACCAGTAAGAATGCTAGAAAAATATGTCCAAAGATGAAACAAATTAAGTTGTGCAGTACTGTATCTTGAGTTCACTACTGAGTGATTAGTTAGTATGAGCTTACTTACACATAGTCAGAATTAATGTTGGGGATTCTTAAGTTCTTTGTAAATGCAATTTGTTTAATGGGTCATTTGTTGTTTATTTGCAGGCGAATACTGGAAGCAGCCAAAAAAGCTAATCAATCTGGACATTTCCTCTGGATTGGCTCAGATAGTTGGGGGTCAAAAATTTCACCAGTTCAGCAGCAGGAGGAGATTGCGGAAGGAGCAGTAACCATTCTGCCCAAAAGAACTTCAATAGATGGTAGGAGTGCACAAAGCACAAATGCCTCATTTTCTCTCTTGAAAAAAAATATACAAAAAGTCACATAGTCATTGATTACAGGGAAATCAACGAAAACTTTCTAGCTAAGTAACTTGAGTTGGCATGATCCAGTATTCATTTAATGTCTCTGCTGAGATGAAGAGGTGCTGAATTTGCGATTAGGCAAACTTAAAACTGTCTAACAATGAGAGTATGTGTGGTGGAGATCTTCTTACCCGTAGCCTGATGGTTCTTTGGGACAAAGAAAAGAGAGTATTGTATGGATGACAATAAGTCAGCTTATTCTCCTGGGAGACTCTGCTTTCTAATCCTAAACTTTAAGAAGACAGTATATTAATCAAGTCTCTGACTTGGTAGATAAAGTGGAAGTTGTTGATTTGAATCACCTTATTTTTGGGAGGATACCGGACAGCGTAACACCTCTTACTGTCTGGTTAAGTGCTCTACACTGGTAAACTGAGCACTGTTGATGCTACTTGGAGAATTTAGCCAAATGGAAACATTTGGAAAGAGTTCAAGCCAGGTGGTGTTTGTTAGTCATGATGTTATTACGGCTGTTGGGTTGTTGGGGTAAGGCTGGTGCAGAACCTGCTCAGATTAAAGCAGGAATCTTTAGTTTGTCAACTGGGATCAATAAACATATAAATAGAAGCAGAATTTTAGGTGTCCTGGAAGCCTTGTAGTTCAACAGAGAGGTACCTGGTGATTTTAGGTGGCCTTGAAATGAAATTTATTTGGATCACAGTCTTTGACTAAGTAATGATTGTAGTTTTTCTAATTTTTTTGTAGGTATCCACTTCTTTGAGTCATCTGCCTATTAAAAATTAAGCTATGACCCTGGATATCTGCATTGCATAGTTTCTTAAATTATGGTATTCTGCTGGAGTTTTAGACACTTTAATTGCTATAAGCATTTTAAAAAAATCTTGCTCTACAGCAATGGATAATAAAAAATATACTATTTTTTAATCCTTAGATACTGTTATAATCATAAAATATCTTACTGCAGGAGCTTGTATGTAAATCTTTTTCTTGCTCTGATATTTGTGCAAAATCTATTATTGTCTATAAATGACTTATAATGCTGTATCACATTTTAATATTTCTTTCACTTGTCTTAAATGTAGGATTTGATAGATATTTTCGGAGCCGAACACTTGCTAACAATCGAAGAAATGTCTGGTTTGCAGAATTTTGGGAGGAGAACTTTGGATGCAAGTTAGGATCACATGGAAAAAGAAATAGCAATATCAAGAAATGCACAGGTAACTGTGTGCTTTTTTTTTTCATCACTCTTCTGACTTCCTCTAATTCTCCAATACATATTATTGGGTTGTAAGAAAAGTGTGATATTTTTTCCCAAACCTGAAGAAAAATATCATGGACAATGTTTGCGAAAGCTAGTAGTTAATTTGCACAAATCCAGTGATGATACAGATTTTGTGAAAGACTTGTGTTTGTTGTTCAATTCCATTCATGTTTTCAATGACCTCCTCTCTCACCCCATCTATACCTGTCAATACGTTTTTTTTTAAAGTGAACAAGCATATCACAGTAATTCTCATATTTTTATCCCTGAAGTATATAGAGAAAATTAAATTTCTGTTTAAACTATTGAGGTCTTGATGATAGGTCAAGTCATGAACTCCTTATTTAGTTTACAAACTGTGTTTGAGGATGGGGTAAAAATCAAATCAATATGTTCTTATTACTTGTCCTTGTGAAATGAGCACCATTCTGTATTGTGTTATGAAGATGAAAGTCTCTGTGAAATTTGAGCAAAAAATCTACTTAACTGGCACTTAACTGATGTTTTCAAACTTGCTTGTTCAGGCACCGTATCCAGCCACGATTGTCACCACAGCTAATATAGTAGTCCCATCAGTAGCTCTGAGTTTCATCTCCCCTATGAGTTGTTGGCTTTTTGCTGTCCCTTGCCAAGTTTATTACAAGAGTGTTGCCTTTAGTCTTCCATGATTACAGCAGTTTGTTCATGTTACTTTTGATGTGGATAGTTTTTTGCCTGATGACAGGGCTCCCAGTGTCATTTCCTTAATTACCGCCACCACTAGCATTACCAGGGGTGACCATGATCTCTGTGACTAGTGACAGCAGCAATACCCAATTTTCTGCACCGCAGACATAAACCGTCAATGATTTTTCCCTGCAATATTTTCCACATGAAACATGTACGTTTTTGTTCACTTGCTCTTCCAAGTTCTCTGGCTGCCTGGTGACATCGTCATATAGCCTTTGTTATGGGACTGCCCATCCAAACTTTCTGTAAAAACAAAAGCTGTAGCCCAGCATTCCACATCTAGGTTTGTCAGGAAGTCCTGCTGTGCAGTCTCCAGGCACGTGCACCATTAGTCCTGCACTTCCTGAGCCAACAGATTTATTGTA
Organism: Apaloderma vittatum; assembly: GCF_000703405.1. Classification (NCBI taxonomy): domain Eukaryota; kingdom Metazoa; phylum Chordata; class Aves; order Trogoniformes; family Trogonidae; genus Apaloderma; species Apaloderma vittatum. The sequence continues at coordinate 5,394 of NW_009728735.1, forward strand.
TGTTTACTGTCTCATCGATTCAAAGACTTACTGCACCGGGCTTCGCAATGCACAGATATATCTCACACAGAAATATGAGACTCATGGATGCAGTCTCTCATTTCAGCAATGACCCTTTGTATTCTGCCTTTTGCCACATGCTGCACACATAAAAAAGGATGATATTCAGTTCTTCACTGAGCTAAATGATAGCTCTTTACAGTAGTCATTTACTCCATGGCCTTGATTCCTCTAGCAGTAAGTCATAGCTGGGTAGTTACCTATGTCTCAGAAGAGTTTATTTTGGTTATACTATTTTAAGTGGAAAATAGATGCTCTTTTGAAGTTCTCCAGGTGAAATGAGTGCTGTATGTGTTGTAGTTTGGGAAGCTCTAAATGTTACCACAGATGGTTGTATGACTTGTCTCAGCCTCATCACAGCTGTCAAACTGAATTACCAAGTGAAAAGCAGTGTATAAGACGAGATTTGAAACAGGTATCTGCATATTTAATGAAAAAAGATTATGATATTCTCTCTGTGCATGAAAACAGAAAGAAACCCTGATATCTCCTGCACACAAAAATTTAACATAGTGTCAAGGGATGGGATTAAGGTGTGTGCAGTGTCTTATGAAGGTTGCACATGGAATTTCATCTGCGGGGGAAAAAGCTCTGAATTCTTCTGCAAGCAAGAGTACCTACAAGTGATAGGGCCCTTGACTAAAACCACTTAGAGGTGGCTTATTACAATAGAAAAGACACATGTACAGCAGCAGACCTAAAACAAGCTGATGATTCATCATGATCTTTATGCTTATCCAACTAAAATGTTGAGTTGAATAACAAAAATATTAACAAAAATAACCAAAATGTATTCCTTTAAAGTAAACTGAATCAGAAGATAAAGATGGAATTTCAGAATAAACCTGCTGAAATTCCAGATGGAGAATGGGGGAGTGACCACCTTAGCCTAGACCTAGAAAAATGAAATATGGCATCTTGAGCCACCCCAGTTCATCTGTCATGGCCTTCCTTGCACAAAAGAGAGGCAGCAATTAAGTCCTGTCTATTTTTTCATACCACAGCCCTCAAAGCTGATGAATCAGTCTACTATGATCTTCTACATCTGCTAAAGTTTAAAGAGAATATCTCACCCTTGAAATTATTCTTCCTTTGAAAGGCCAAAGATGTTACTTCATTGCCAAGTCTGCTCTGAAACAAGGGTGGTAAATTAAAGAAATGAATGAACTTTCCAATTTCAGTAAGGATGGAGGAGCTGTTACATATAATTGTTTATAACTGAACATTGAAGACTTGGATCTTTGGTCTGTCGTAGCCGCCAGTTGTCCTTCCAGTATGTTTTCTCTGAAACTTTATGTGTAGTTTCTCAGTCCTGAATTTCATCACAATCCTCAAAAAGAATGTATTCCCTTCTCTAGGTCAGGATTTGAAGACTGAACTTAAAAATACCATTTACCCTAATTTTCCCATATTTTATCCGGACACTGTAGATAATAAGATCCTCTTTGTTTTTTGCCCATCAGCCCAATTTGTGCATCATGTCAATAGCCAGTGATATACTGAAAGAAAGCCAAAATTCAAGACAGAGCTATAATTTGAAAATCTCCCGCTCCAAAGATATTAGAAAGAAAATTGATAGATATAAAGTTTTCTTAGGATTGAGATGTGTTTTATTAGGCATTCGTGTTTATCTTAGCTAGGAGGTACTTGAATCTTTTTCTCATATGTCATTTGTAATTCTCAACAACAAAACTGATATCCCTGTTCTCTATTTAGTCTAGTTACCCATTCATAGCTGTATATTTTTACTACCAACAGTCAGGATGCTACCAGTCTAATCCAATTTCAGGCACTTTTTCCTTTGAACATACTAGAAAATGCTTCATAACAAAAGATATTTTTCTCTTTTTCATGTAAAATCAGCGGTCTTTTTAGTGCTCAAAGTCCTGAAAGCGACTTTCTTCTCCTCATTCGAAGTTAAGAATTACAAAAAGGCATATACCTTCTTACCTCTTTCTGTTTTAATATGTTACTGGTTATTGCAGTGTAGCGTTATAATGACTTAAACTGTTTATTTAAAGAAAATTGCTTTTTAAAAACAGTTTAAAAATACTATTTATTTGTGGTTGTTGTTGCTTCTTATTCCCAAAAGAATTTTTTCTTTGAAGATATGTAAAATAATATGTTTCTTCTGAGTTTGTCGGATCATTTGCTTTCTGTTTTTTGACAGTTTACAGAAAATAATGATTCACCTAAACTTTGAAAGTGATTGCTTTGCCACTATTGATTTACAACTAGTTCTCTGTGTTTCTGAATGAGTGTACATTGATCAAATCATCAAGATTAGACTAGTTCAATGAAAAATATTAAAACTGTTTTTGTTCCATTCTTTATAGAATTAAAAAAATTGGGACATTAACTGAGTAAACATGAAACAACAATTCAGCGTCTGCCCTTAAACTTTTTTAATCGGGGAGGTGGAAAGGCATTTGCAGAAAACACTTGTTTATCTTACTACAACAAAATGGAAAAGAAACTACAAGGATTGAACTGTCTGCAGAGGTTACAAGAAACCTCACTTTGCATGTTTATTCAAGGTGCAGGTTTTCTATATTCAATAAAAAGATCTTTAGTGAGCCATGAATCTTTCTGGCATCTTCAAGAGCCTTTCTTTAGTACCGGAATCTCTTTGTGGGAATAAGAAGAGAGGAGATGAGAAGCTTTTCGCTCACCCCTGTGCCCCAGCAGAAAACTGTGAAGACAGAGACAGAATTAATCCTTTGATTACCTGCATTCTTCAAGAGGATGGGCTTGCACTATGGTTGCAGGAGATGCCAGAGACAGTATACATCTTGCTTTACTTGAAATTTAACATTCTGGAGAATTTTCCCATACCCTCAGCTTCCCACCTGAGTCAGTTGGTGAGCCAAGTTTTCGGTAGCTGACAACTTAGCATTACTTAGAAACATTGTGGACTGACCAGATTTATTCTTGGTATTGTGTTGTTAAGTCCACCTCTTGGGGTCAGTAAGTTTCTAGACCTTATGTTTCTTAAAAAATGTGTAAATAAATTAAAAATGAAGATGAAACAAAGTTATCATACTCTTTGCAGTGAATTGTGGGGCTGACAATACACACCATCACTCATCAGAAGACCAAAACAGTGTTAGAAAAAGAAAGCCACATTATTGATGAAGAATTAAGTGTAATGGGTAAGAATTAAGTGTAATGGGTAAGAATTAAATGAAATGTACTCAGAGTGGCTTCCATTAACCTTGTAGAGTGTTAATATTTGATTTCATTCTAACAAAAAATTCTGAAGAAGTCCTTTGCACATATATATGTGCATACACATGTAGATATTTGTTTGTCCTTGTATGCATGAGAAACAGAAGCCAGAAATCTAACGTGAAGTTGCTTACTGTGTCGTGATTTAATGTGCACAACGGTAGTCTCAAATTCAAATCCAACATAAAAAAATACAGTTCCACTGAGATTTGTTCTGGATTTTCCCCATAGCATCCCTTCAGGGCATGCATTTATCATAGTATTTACAGTCTTTGAACAGCAAAATGCAGTCCTTTAATAAAACCTCAACAAAAACGTTAATTAAAAAAGCTCCTTCATGCATATCCCTATAGAAGTAGTCTCTTCCCCTATTTTTTATGGTTAGAATTTCAACTACTCTGCAAACCTAATCAGCCTTTAACTGACTGTGATGACTGACTGCACTGCTAAAAATAAAGATGGAAGAATTTCCAAAAGCATATATAGATCGGTGTAAATTAGTCTAATTTCAATTTGCTCTATCAAACTGAACTATTTGTTTCAGTGAAAAAAATCACCATGCAGTATAATAGACATCATACATGCCTAGGAACTTTACAGATACATCATTTAATTGTTTTCTCTTAACTAACCTCTTTGAAAATACAATTACACCTAAAAATATTAATCAAAAAAAGTAGGTTTACTCATATGTGTCTGCAGCCACTTTCTGAAATAAATATAAAACAAATTGAAAGGTTCAGTAGCAGAATGTGAATCTTGCAGAGGTGCAGTGCATTGCTAGTTAGTTTGATTAATGGTTCCATTACCATAAAATTGTTCCTAAAGTAGTTTGTTTTTATTTTTTACTTGACAAGCCAAAGTTAAAAAAAGTTAAAATAAATTAGCATAGATGCAGTTGAGACACATGGTCAGTTGTATCACAACGCCCAAAAAAGGCACTAAGTCTCAGGAGGGACTGTTTTTGAGCACATAGAAATTGTTGCGTTCTCTCTCTCTTTGCACAACTTGTTTGTTGTGACCAGTGCGTTTAGGAATAAAAGGTAGAAAGGGCAATTCTTATTCTTTCTCTTCTTCTGCTGTTCTTTGTCATTTTCTTGATTCCCTTTTGAAAAGTATCTTACGGAGACATTGCAGAAGGATTTTTCACAGACTCGTAAAATCATAGACTGCATTGGGTTAGAAGGGATCTCTAAAGGTCATCTAGTCCAACCCTCTGACTTTACATTTATACAATGTTTATTGCTGTTTTGCATTAGTACAGTAATTTTGTTTAAAAATCACAGTAGTCAGATACACATCATGATAAGCATGAGACAAGTTGACTTGAACAGCACATCAGTTGGACACAAAAGACTTTGAAGAGTATTTGCCATAATCTGAACTATTTCTTACTTTGCTTTGGACATTTTCTCAGAACTGTGAAAATTGTGTGTTACAGGTAGCTGCACTGCAGTGGCCCCACGCTGCCTCTAATGTAGCACTATATCAAACCGCATCATGTATCATTAAATAATATATGGATCCAGAAAGCCTTTAGTTTTGGTTTTATGACAATAGAACATGTGCCAGGTGGCACCAAGACCTCTTGCAATAACCTAAATGAAGTTTAATCTCTTTATTATGGTGCACCATAGGTCATAAATTCACCATTTTTGCAGATTTTGTCTGATTCCCAATTTCAGAAGCCTGGGTAGACAATACCAAAGAAAAAGTAATATCTGAGAATGGTGAGTGACATTCTGCCAAAATGATCAAGACTGAAATATTGACCTTCTTGTGCTGTACATCAAGTCAGTTATGTTTAGACCAAATTCTCCCCTGATGGTGGAGAACTCACAAGCATGAACCTTGCTGTCTATTTATTCTCAGTGTCTGATAGAGGAGCAAGCAATAGATAGCTTAAGCTATACTTGATCAAAATATACATATTCAGTTGTCTTATAAAGGACCAATTCTGGCTCTTATTCCAAACACTACAGGATTTCAGAAGATTCACTGAAATACTGTTTCATTCTAGCAACTGCTAATGTGTGTACATATTACTCAATATGTCTGAGAGCTGTCAAATCAGGGGACCTAACATATGCTGCCCATTCACTGGTTTGATTTCTTCATTACACTTGCTGTCATCCTTTTTGCTATTTCAGCAGTTGTAAGTATTTTTAAATCTCTTTATAATATATCCAGTGAAATATCACTTCTCAATCCTGTTGTCAAAGCTTGGATTCACCTACAAAACATGTCATTTAAAATAGTTCTTATTCCAAAAATGAAGAAGAAATGGTTGATGCTCTCAGTAGAGGTCTTTGCTTCTCTCAAATTTTATTCATAAATAGGAATTTTGGCCTTGTATTCTGTCAGGAAATGTGTCAGTTTTAGATTTAGAACTTTATAAAAAGTTCTGATTCATATACCACTGCACAATCTTTTAAATAGAGTATCTTGCCATTTTAGTTTTGTTACCCTTTCTGCCAAATTGGAATACTTTTAATATGCATATTTATGTACCCATGTGTGAATGTGTTTTCTAGTGACTTATGAGTCCAGAAATTCTTGTTCCAGCTCAGAGCCTCTGCCAAAATGGCGTATCCTAGTGAATGAATTTTTGCTTTAAGTAAAATTTTTGTGAATTCTGGAACTGCACCTTCTCAAACTTGTAACCAATATTACTTACAATGAAACTCTGTCATTTCTAGTACCAGCCCAACCACTTTGGGCAGACGATAGTAGAAAAAGAGTTGATAGTCAAACTGTTTCATGTGATTCCTCATCAGTTTGTTCTCCTGGTCTGCCACAAACAGACCCTTGCTGTGAATGGGAAGAGAGGTTCTGTGTAAGCCTGAGTCTCAGATATGCCAAATATCCTTCTTCAGGCACGAAAGATATTTGTTATTCTCTCTTCTGAGCAAGTTCTTGTAATCCTGCTTTGTGAGATGACTGACAGAACTGATTTTAATTTTGTGTATTCATAATCTCTGTCATTATTCAAGCATTTCAAGTTACAATGCTTAAACTTTTTATGACTATGCACATTTGATGTGCATTTTTGCTACCTGACTAGGTGCTGCTTATAATACAAGTAGTACAATAAAAAATAGTTCAAGTTTTCAAAAAGGACCATTAGCTGTGCAGTTTTCAATGTCCTTGGATGTGGTCAGACAGGCTGATCTGTTCATTGTAACTTCATAGGAGGTTACTCATCCTTCAGACCTGTTGACCACTGTCCAAGCACTCTAGTACTGTTCTGTGAACTAATGAGTGTTTTTGAGGTGAAAATTTATTTCCCAGATTAGCAGCAGGCGTGTTAATTTGGTTGCCAATGTTCCTCCGTATTCACAAGTAGCAGTCCATGACATATTTCTTTCCTGCATGCATATTTCTTTTGCATGCTGGAGGATATCAGTTGGATGGAGAAAGAGTGGCCTTTGTGAAGTACCCTCTCCCCCAGCTGGCCTGGGTGCCCTGAGACCATGTCTGTTATCAAACAGTGCACTTCTGCAGAGCAAAAGAGTCAATGATGAGCACCTGAGGTCCACATTTTACTCTGTCGTGGTTTAACCCTAGCCGGCAGCCAGGTACCCACACAGCCACTCT
>NW_009728736.1:0-11588 GCF_000703405.1 Apaloderma vittatum
TGAGAGAGTGGCTGTGCAGGTACCTGGCTGCAGGCCAGGGTCAAACCACTACAGACATTTATAGTCTTCACAGAGATTGCTGGTGAAAAGTTTTCAAACCTGAGAAGATGTGTATCAAGAGTGGAATAGATGTGAAGAAAAATGGAAAGAAAAAGCAATCCTCACACTCAGTGGGGCTACTGACCTTTCTGCATGTCTGTATCTTTACTGCAAAGAAAATCTCAGGATATGCATTAGAGGATGATTAAGGCCAAAAATGGAATACAATCAGCATAAAATAGAAATTAGTCAGAAAAGATTTCAGAAAATGGCTGTCAAAACACTTGCATTTTAAACTCCCATTTTTAGAATAACTGTATCAGAGGGATTAATATTAGTCATGGTCTGAATGTTTTTAGATTTCATTTTAAAATATACCTTTTGTGTGACAAACAATTCCACTGTTATACTCTACATGTACTTTTCACAGTCTCTAAAAACCACTTTGAATGCATTTACACATTTTAGACAGAAATGACTGTTATAAGCTACAAACGTGGACAAACAACAAGCCCTGAGAACAGAAGCAACATCTTTCCAAGTTGAAGAACCGTATTTTCAAACATTATGCAGTTTTCACGTATGGCTTTGAATATAAAGGTGAGTTTTATACATAATCTTACGAATTTTGTATATAATTATACAAAGAAATTATCCCAGTATGTCATTATTGCACACAATGACATGAGCACAAACAAAGCAACGTGACACAACAGAAAGGACATCGTATTCACATGATGCTGCCAATGTTCTTTGAAGAATAAAAAAAAATTTCTGTATTTACCCTGTGTTCACTTAAACTGTAAGGGAAAACTGTGCACTGTGCTGGCATGTCTTAACAGCGGTAGGATATGCAGTTCCTTAAGCAGTCTCTTGAACCATAACTTGAGTTCTACTTCAGTTCAATTATATTTTGCTTCTTGCTTATGATATTAATTCCCCACTGCTTTTTACCTCTAATCATATATTTGCTAGGCATATGAAAGAAAAAGCAAGAAGAAAATCAGAAAAGTGTTAAACAGAGAATTACAAAAACTGGTGTTAGGGTCAAAAGAATTAATGCCTCATATTCAATTTTTTTCTAAGATCATTATTTTATTTATTTATTCAAGAGACTACTATAAAGGTAACAGAGTGAAAATGCTACACTAGGCATTATGAATTATAAAAGTATATAAAAGGATCCAATCAAATCCTGGAAAAGGCTAATAGCGGCGCACAGATAACTTTGTGAATTTAAACTGACATGCATATTCTGTTTGCAAACACCATGTGTTTCATTTTGTTCTAAAAGCATAAAGAAGCCAAAGAACTTGAGAGTTCACAGAAGCATGGAGAGACTGACGTGGGCAAAGCAGGGGCTCCATAGGCAAGACAGAGGAGTTCTCTCCTGCTTTCCAGAGTGCGTTTATCAAGCCACATTTTCAATTTTTTTACTCATCAGTCACACAAGAAAAATTTTCATGGATAAATATAAGCTATTCTAGTAGAACCATCATGGCAAAATGTAGAGAAATAGACCGTATATCTAATTTGGGATATTCTTCTGCAAATTAAAAGCACAAATTAAAAATTTATGAGGGAACTGAAAGAGATACTATGCACACCTGGCTACATAGTTAAGATGCAAAAAAACCTGGGTTTGAACTCGGTGGACAAGGAGGGAAGATTGGGAAGAGACACAGTCAAGTGTTTAAAAAAGTCAGTAAATAATTTTACAGTGCTAAATTCATCTCTGCAATAAAAAAACTCACCATAAATGTAAGTAAAACTTTTCCTTCAGTGAATTCTGAATATGTAGAATATCCCAAGCCAAGTTAACGGTGACAGCAATTAACATAAAACTGTATTTTAAGTAGTATTCATGGGGAAAAATGCAGTGGATAGCACAAATTACAGACCTGAATTCAACACCCCCAGCCTTCCGCCAACAGTACTCCAACAGTGCATGTTATTAGTCGTATTAATAAGCATGCTGCTTTCTGAAGCTTGTGAAACTGAGGCAAAAATATCTACGTTATGTGCTAATTGCCCTTCTTAGGAAAAGTTCCTTGAAAGACTTCACTGACTCAGCGGTAAATCACTGTCTGTCATCGGCTACTGATAACAGGAATCTAGAAAGTAACTGATCCCTGAATAACATCATCACTGTTACCTGCCAAACCCAATAAAAATTACACTGAGAGAGCTCGAAACTGCAAAACGAAGTGGTAATGGTCTACAAGGGATTCTAGATCATGGTCAAAAATAATAAACTGACCAATACCAAGGTTTACTTTGAGTTAAAAGGGTTTAATCTGCATTATATTTTAACAAGTATTTGCTGTTGGGCTTTTTTTGCAGGGAGGGAGGTGGGGAAATACACAAATGCTTTCCTAGAGATAGGGAGATTTTTCAGGAAACGCACTTTATAAATAAACCCACAATATCTGATGCTTCCAAAAGCACTTCCTTTTGTTTGCTGCACTTATGTCTCACATTGACAATATTTTAATGTTTGTCTGGGCTTTGCCTTATAGGCAAATCACGTAAAGAAGCATTTTGACTACGTTTACATATAACTTGTCCATATTAAAGCAGAAAGGAAAAGTAAGTAGAAACAAAAAGTACCCATTAAATAATCATGCACATTCCTCCACCAATGGAATATTATTCCCTGTAGTATAATGAACAATTGGCCAGGCTGGCCATAAATTATCTGAAAAAATGAGGCTGCTTGCCTTTTCCTTTGGGAGTTTATTACGTAGTCTAAGAGATTTCACTATTAGAATCTCTTTCTGATAGTAAATGTCGATTTTTCTTTTTGAATGTCATCCCTTTCATCTCACTGAAATATAGGACAGGAGTCAGGAACTATTCTCAGTTAGATGAAAGACTTGCCTGACACAAGCTGTGCTGCTACACTGTCAAGGTATATTCACGTACCACAAAGCAAGAGCTGCACGCAGCCCTGCAGCGGACTCACTGAAAAACTGTAAATCCACATTCTAGCCTAGGAGCCCCCAGCATCCTTTCACCTTGGCCATCTTTTGAAATATAACAGAGACCATAATACTAGCAAATTCAACATCCCGGATTAAATGAACAATAGCCACCACAGCATGAAGCTTTATAGCAGGGGACTTAAATAAAATAAGTCTAATTACAGTTATTTTTAAGTCAAAAGACACTTTAAGCATCTCAGAAGCTACTTAAGCAAAATGAATTCCTAACAGAAAAATTAATTTCTAACAGCAAATTAGATATAGAAAGTGAGATAACGGCAAAAAATCTCAAATATATCCAGGTAAACTGGTAAAAAAAATAAATAAATCAGTAGACTCCCTTGATTATATGCAAATACAAGCAGGAACTAAGAAGGACCGCTAGAAAGCTAGTAGATTTGTTTGTTGCCACTGAGAAAGCAAGGCACCTAGTCATAAGAACACTTTTTTTGGTTACCAAAATGAAATGCCTGTAGATACTAAAAGAAAGAAAAACTCTGGAGATAACTATGGTGAAACAAATCACCAAAATCTGATGCTACATTTCCAAGAATTTCGACCTTTCTTAATACGGAAAGGATGAATTGCAAAAAAAACCCCCCAAAACCAAAAAAAACCCAACACACCAAAAAAACCCCCCCCAACCACCAAACCTACCAATCCTTAACACCTAAACAGAGTAACTTTTACAAACTTCTTTGAGTCCTACCCCTCAGAGCAGCATTGTCCAATGTGCCTACTTTGGCCACACATGGCAGCACGACCTGGGAGGCTGCACGTGCCCAGCATTCATGCTGTGGCTGCATCTGCCTCTCTTTGATCATTTTAATGAAAGAGTGCTTAAAAAGGAGTGAGGGACAGGAGAGGCACCATGCTGACATAATCAATTCAGACTACCAAAAGGCTTCTGTTACAGTCGTCCACAGTAATTTATTTTTAAGAAATAAAACTAGGCAGTAAGTACTTTTATATGGAGGAGGTTACTTACTGTTATGGATCAAACCTTGATTAAGAGACTGGACAGGCAGAATAAATGGTCAGTTTTCATCTTGGCAAAGGCCAAGTGACTATTCAATTTATGTAACAGACTGCTTAATATATTTATTAGTAATTTGAAAAAGTCATGAACAGAGAAAGTCTGCTGATGAAGCAAGTTATGAAGCAAAGGCTGGCAACTTCAGCTAGATTACAGAGTTCATCACTTTGAAAGGAAGCTGATGCCGTAGTTATAATCACCCTTACAGCTTTAGCATTACTTTCCTATGCAGTGAAAGATATGTTCTCCTGGGTGTATGAATTAGGGAAAGGGACTTATCCATTTAATGACGGAATGCATCAAAATGTATACGAACTTGGCAACTGGAACTCCACTATTTCCTAACATTCAAAAGCTTTCCTTTGAAGCTTATTGAACTTGCCACACGAGGTTTTGTCATTCCTTTGTCCTTGGTCTCTATTTTTCAAATAAAAAAATAAAAACAAACTGCTGTCCCACACAACTAGTTTAAACCATCAGAGCAGAACTGGAAATGGAAATATTCAGCAACTTGAACACAGCTTGTTACTGCTGAAAAACCATGACAAAGAATTGTCAGGAAAGCTGTGATGGGATGGTCTCATCTGGCTATGGTCTGCCCTTCATTTGTCAGCACAGCTGCTCCAGCAGCTTTCTGGTTTTCCCAGTGCCCTGCACGCCGCACCACTGGTGGCAGGACCTCACGGCAGTCCCAGACCTTGGCAGCCAACACTTCCAAGCAAAATAAAACAAGGCCTCTCTGCCAGTTGACCAAATTCAGAGAGAATTCCTCTGCAGCATGCAAAAGGCACTTCTGTATCCCACAGAGGTGACAATCGTATATCAAAAATCCGATGAATTACAGATGTAAAAGCTTTATCAGAAGATACTGTAAACCACTCTGAAGCACAGCAGAAGGTATCCTTGGTAGATCGGTACCAGCATCCCTTTGACAATGCAGGGCATACCACAGACTGATCAGGTGATCTGCACTCCATTTCTCATACCAAAAGAAGAAGGGGTGATTGAATTGTGCTGACTGAGGCAGAATTCAAATCAACACAAAACACGTAGCTAGACTGAAGCTCACCAGCGGAGCATGTGAACACCTGTTTGATACGAACAAACCTACCACCCAAAATAAGGTAGGAAGGCTGTCAGAGACTTCATGAACTCTACTGAACGCTTCACCCCTCTTTTTGAAACCTGCACAGATAATGCAAGATTTAGCTCCTCTGTTCATTATAAAATTAAGTCCCTCAGCATACTCATTATATGAACTTTTAAATGAAATTTCTTTTACAGAACCTCTTCAGGTGGTAACAAAGATAGAACGAAGTATTCTGCATTCTGAAGTATCAAAAATGCAGCTGAAATACTTTCCTGGGCATGACAAAAAGACTACTATCCTTTAATACCAACTACCGACACTGTAATATTGATTATTGTACCTGTAATCCAGATGGCATTTGCAGTAAAGCTGCCTGTTTTTCTGGTGTATTACTCTGCTCAAAAGAAAATCAGTATCTTTACCTGTAAGGCTTCTTACTCGATGAGAGAAATGACTGTTCTGCTATCGGGGTGCTCTGCCTTGCTTCAGAAGTGTCACATCTCCCCCCGTAACCCCTTCCTCCATTCCTCTTTCTTTCCTTTACTTCTAACTTTAACACTCGTCTGCCTCTTAGTTTTGTTTTGTACAGGCTTTTTAAGATGACTATTTTCCCCCAATCCAATATGTTCCCCTTTTCCCCCCCTTTTTCTTCACCCAAACTTAAGCACCGTTTCTCCCAATTCCCAAATTTAGAGATGGGAAGCATACTTGTCTTGGAGCCACCAAAAGGGGAGAAAAAAAGGAGGATGGCAGCTTGGTCAATGCCAAGAAACACAGGGCAGCTGGCAAACAGATTAGGAACAGAAAAACCTTGCGAGACACCTCTGCTCCACACATAGGACTTCCTTCACAGCAAGAGCTCCCAGGTTGAGAACTACTTTTCCACTTTCTCCTGAGCATCCGTGGTCTCCACGGCAATATAAACCCAATGGGGCTACTAAAACCATGCAGGGCACTAGCCAGGCTCCCTTCTTCCCAAGCACTTGGGGTTCAGTCACATCTGAGGTCACAAACAAGAGACGGGTGGATGTTGCGCTGTGGGGAATCGTTCAGTAGGTTGATAGGGCTGGGACAAAGGCTGGACTCCATGGTCTTGTAGGTCTCTTCCAGCTGATACAATTCTATGATTCTGTAAGTCCCCTCCAGCCAGACCCCACCTGCTTGCCTGCGCATGGGCTGAGGAAGAGCACCAGGAAGCATCATCATCTCAGGAGCTGCTTCTACAAGATTTTTTGGTCCAATATAACTGTTTCTCAAGCTTTTTGCATGTTATTGGTATTCCTAGTCTCTTCATAACCCAGCTTTTTAGATTTTACTTGAAATTATTAACCTATTCTGAGACAAACTCTGCAAGAAGTCAAAGAAGATGAGCCCTGGGTGATAAGCAACTTGCAAAAATGTATCTTTCCTATAACCTGTGGCAAAAAATAATTGAATTCTTCACAAAACTGCTGTATTATTATTACAGAAAGAGAGCATCTTTTCATTTACTGTCCTGAATGATGGATTTTTATTACGTAGGGCAGAAGTAAAAGAGCAATTACAATTAAATGGTAACTGCATAGATAAAAAAATTCAGTTCATTCTAGGCCCTGGCTGATAACCACTGATTTAACCAGTATCCGGATGACCTGCTCTGTCTCTTCTTTCATCTATTTCAGAGAAGATTTATGTAATGTAAATTATTAAGTTATTAATTAACAGATGTACAGTAAAGCAGGGGTGGTTCTTTCTTCCTTTTTCAATATGCCTCTGAGACATCATTTTTTACTGCAAGCAATTTTACACGTCCTTTTGGACTATATTTTACCCTTGCCAAAAAAAGCCTGCTAAAAATTTAGTACAGTGTGGTTCAGTACATTTTAATTTTCCAAGTAAAACATCCTCATGGCAGTATTATAAGCTACCTGCACAGATAATAAGCCTGTTTAGGGTATATAGTCAACTGCAATTAATTACAGGTATTACAGAAAAATAAATAAATCACATTGCTGATTATAAACATTGTGAACATAATCCAGGTCTGATTTAAGGTAACACAAAGTCTCTGGGAAAAAAACTAGTAGGTTTTCTTAGACTAAGTGATAGCTGCGAAGAACAAGCACTGAAGCATGCAGGTTAATCTCGAGTACGAAGAAGACTCTGAGGTCTCAAAATTTGGCTATTTAGAAAATATGTGTGGTAAGCATAACAAAATAATGTAAGCTATTGCCTTTTCCTCTATGCCTAGTCTTAACTATATCAGACCATCAGAGAGAGAAACTTATCAATCGACACACAGAAATGCAATTTCAGTTATTTCATGGAAATTCTATGCATTTTTAACCAGGACTTTAATCCCCCTGGAGCAGCAACTGACAGCAAATAATCAACTTCACTGGGAAATCAACCCTGAAGACATGCAAATATGGGTGAGAGGAAAAAAAAGGAGAATGAATAAAACTTTAGCAGGAACACAAAATTGAGTCTATCTGGAAACAGTTTCACAGAAGATGAGAAGACACAGGAGAGAGAAAAGGGCAAACTGGTACAGCACATAGTTCCGTAACAGATGATGGGAAACCTACATTTTAACACATCCTTCCCGTCAAGTTTTACACCAGTTAGGAAACCCAACACTAAGTGTCTCGTATCTTTTTTTACAACCGTGTTGCTTAAGAAAAGTACAATTTAGCAGTGGTTGAAGTTATTCTGGTTACTCAGCTACTACATATCTGGGCTCTGGATCTACCTGTCCCAAGTAACGCACAGCCCCTGGGGTCAACTACTGCTGGAAGAATTCCATTTCCTTTGGATGCCAGGCTATTACATTAACATTCCTCTGCTACATTTTACATGCACAGACTAGTGACAATGGGAATACTTTCTACATTTTTTTTGTCTATTTAATTTCAAATTCATAATATTGCCTGAATTTTTCACATCTGACACTCACACTGGAAGAAGACTTAACCAGGGTTCATTTAAAATGCACAGAAAAAGAATTAAATTTAAGTTTACTTTATACGCACACACTTTCCTGAAGCAGTAAAAGAACATCTATCAGACAATAATTAATAAAAATTCTGCAAAATCAAGTTTTAATTGTTCCTTCAGAGAAATCCTTTATCTGTTTAAAAATTAAACACATCCTTTCTTTCTTTGAAGCTACTTTCAACACCACCTCATTATTATGGCAGACAAAATTTATTATTAGACAGCAAACAGGCACTTCATTCAGGTATAAGTCACTCAAAGCTAAGATAGAATGTAATTATTGTAATATGACATTTGAAAACTAAAACAGAAGGAAAAGAGAATTGTTTTCCTTATGAACAGAATGCAGGAAGAAGGGTTTTGAGACAAGCTAGAGAATTCTTGCTCATTAAGCTGTTAGGAAGACACCTAGGCTAAAGAAATCTTGAGGAACGAGGCTTGAGAATTTGTGAGTTGCAAAATTTCTTCTTATCCACCTTTCTCAAGCTTGCAGGCATGGCGCACAAAGATTTTCTGCAACTGTCCCAATATCCTAGCCAGTTCTGTAGACCTGAGCTAGTCTGTTTTCACCACACATTATACTTTCTCCATTCACCAGTTCTTAACAAAATCCATCTTTGTGTCAGCTTATCAGTACTCTCTCCTTATGGAGAAGACTGGTTGGTATCTACAGAACCTTGGAGTTTGAGGGGGCAGGGTGTTGGCTCTGTTTAAGTACAGCAAACTTGCGGAGAAAGCTACCATAGCTACCACTTAATAAATAACAGATTATCCAGAACAAGGACAGAGAAAGAAGCTCTCTAGATTTAAGGTTTCCTCTGCGCCACTTTCTCCCCCAACTCATCCTTTCTCACTGCTAATATCATTCCATAACTTCTGTATTTCTGTCTTTGCAGGGCAGTCCCCTTGGTAATTAAACTTTAGGAGGAGGCTTAGTCAAAACAAACAAACCTGGCAACTTCTCTGTTGACTGAATGCTGTTTTAGAGCTTCATAAACCCACTCAATTTTTTTAAATTAAATTTTTTAAGTTAACTGCCAGAAGAAACAACTCTATCACCCCATTCTTGCCCTTTTGTCATATTCATCTCTGCTCTTCTGTCACAAAAATCTTCTGTGTACTTTACGTCTTGCAGGAAATTCATACAAATTCAAACTTAGTGAATCAAAGGAATAATTTAGGTTGAGCAATAATAGAGCTCTCTCTTCTGCATTAAACAAGAGTACATAACTAGATTGTACTGTTTGAATAGCCACTTGGTAAAAAACTGCAACGGAGAAGTGACTCTACGAAGCCTACATCTATGGGATCTTTATGTTCTGAATTTCTGGCCTGTTTAAAAATCTTTCTGTGTGTAACTTTCATTTAAAAAGAATCATCAGTTTCATAACACAGCTTTCAGTAACTAACACAAACATATGAACCAAATGCTATATAAAATCCTTTGGGAAATGAATGACCCTCAGTCTAAATAACAAAAAGTAATAGAACAAAATTGTATAATTTCAGTACCAGTTCTTTTCTGCCCTACTTAGGGTTCATTCCTCTTTCTCTGGCTTGGCTAGTAAACTCATCAAAAACATAAGTTTTTAAATAATTGGTACAGGCTCTGTCACACTTTAAATGCATGGGACCAATTTATTTTTACTTAAATGTGTTTTACGAGTGTAGAAGACTGGACATTCCTCCTGTCAAAGACTGAATACAGATGTGCCTTTTGCAGATACAGCTCTACTGAATCACAAAAATTTGTCAGCCAAGTAACACCAAAGAATCTTAATCTTATTTCCAAAAAGGGTAGGATATCATCTTCAGAAGACACTTGGAAAATTCCTCCATAGTGCACGTCTCTGGCACATAATACATGTAAAAAATTTTAAGCTTTCTCTTGTTTTTAGTGTAAAAGAGAAACTAAGGTAAACAACAGAGAAATTATTCTGTTTGTGCTGAAATCATCGATCATATCCTGTTATAAGGCTGAGTAGAAGAGGTAAACGACCAGTTTTGATTATCCAATTTTAGTGGTATAAATCAAATAACTGAAGCTTAATACTTATGCTGTATTTATCACCTGTCTCAGCTGGGAGAAAGCATTTGCAGGCCACACCATTGCCTCTTCTTAAACCAAAACATTATTCTAGTTCATAATGAGATACGCAATTCATTTCTCGAAACACGATTTTCTTAGCGTCTAAGTAATGTGTGAAGATCTTTTTCTGAAGTGAGTATGGTGCAGAAACTAAGCCGACACATCTTGCTCAGTGAGGACCAACAACCATTTCTGCTTCTTTTCTTGAACGAGACCAGAATGAACAACAGCAATCCTGAATCAGAACTGTGTACACATCATTCTCATCACAAATTAAGAAATCAGAAATGTTATTAACACATTAATTGAGAACAGTTAACCAAGCTCATATAGTGAATTTTGCCTTTTGGAGGGGAGAGTATATTTCAGAGCCTTCATTAAGGGATATCTAATTCACTTTTGAGTCCATCTATCCTGCTCTATTCCCCTAATCCAGTCATCTCCTACCACTGAATACCCACTTTCAAGCAGAATTTTTACTCCTAAGCAAAGAGATCATTTGAGATTTGAGGCTGTAAGATTGACTGTAGGTGCTTATATAAACATCTGTGAGACATGATGGTTTTGATACGCAGACTTGAAGGGGAAAAAAATAAAATAATCAAGTTCACTATCCTGTTCCACTCTCCTAATTCTAATCTTGTCTATCCTGTAATTAGAGATACACACATCATATTTAATTTATAATCCACTGATCAATATTTGCTCACAGTGAAATCTTTTAACGCTTTGTGAAAAACGGCTTTATTTTTAAGTATGAAAATAGCCAAAGATTACAGCTTTGAAAATATTTAGTTGTTATAAGAGGGAAAAATGCCATCTGCTGGGTACAGCTGAGGACTGTCCTTTTCCTACTAACACACTAGGCTGCCCTGAGCAAGACTGCTCTTCACTTCAGAATACATTTTTCCCACTTTCTTGAAAACCGTTACACATAGAATGTATTGCTTTTGAGAATTATGCAATAGCAACCTCATTAAAATTGTATAGCAAATAATGACGCTTTTTCAAGAACATTAAAATTGTTCCCACACCCCTCAATACTTCACCTGCTTTCGTATCTCCACATATATAAATTTTACAGTTAGGTAATTAAAAAAAAAATTCAGCTTATACATCCAAGACAGAGCAAGACACTGGTGGTTGTTTCTCTATTACTCATATTTAACTTTTCTACCAATACCATAAGCAAGTTGGTGGAGAACATAAGCAGAATCAGCTACCTAGCTTAAAACCTTGAAACCAAGGCACTGAAAACCATATTGCTAAAGCAGGAAAAATAACAAAAAGGAGAAGTGAGAAATGTCCACTTAAGAAATAAACGTATATGAAGCCTCACATATTGTCATCCTCACCTCCATCCCTGGAAAGGTG
>NW_009728737.1:0-4766 GCF_000703405.1 Apaloderma vittatum
ACCCCATTTACCACGACTCTCTGGGCTCTGCTCTACCATGGCTCCACTGCCTACTTCTAGATGCCGTTCTAAATTCTGGTTAAACGTGTAGAATTCCAGTCTATATCCAAGCCACGACCTAAAAGGTTAATTACCATGACATATATTGTCCTAAATGTCACAATGCACAATTTTCCTACTGGTGTATTTGGAGTAAATTTCTATACTTACAGAAGAATCTCTCAAATTCATACCAGTCTAGTGACATAACTGATGCATAACTACCTTCACAGTTATCCAACATGACTTTTGTTTGTTTTAGCTAAAACACTTAAGACATGAGAGAAAGGTGGAGGCAATAAAAAATTATTAACTGTTGGAAAATCAGTTTCAGCCACTTTTACAAATTATTTATTTTCTTTATTATGACTTGGTAATAATCTCTTATAAATACTTACGAAGGGATTAAAAAACTGTGGAGATGTGAGTAGCAGGGGAAATATAGTCAGAAGTGTTTCAATAAACTACAAACACATGAGAAAGTATTAAGAAAACTATAATCTATCAGTAGATTCATATGCCTGGAACGTACCTGCTAATGACCATTACATCTGCTCAAGTGCTCCAGGCCAGGTTTGACATGCTTTGAACAACCTGGTCTAGTGGGAGGTGTCCCTGCTTATGGCAGGAGGGTTGGAACTAGATGATCTTTAACATCCCTCCCAACCCGAAGCATTCCATGATATGATTCTAGGATTTGTTATTAGGAAGTAGACACCCCTTTGAGATGCTTCATCCAAGTCAAATTGCGTTTTTTGGAAAAAAATGTTTAATTTCCACTGGGCACACTTCTAATACCAATTTATTATATTTGCAGACCAACAGGTATTTTCTACGCATACCAAACTAATTGCTTAAAATACACTTATAAGTCTAAAACAAGATGACCATCCCTTGTTCCCATACACATTGAACCTACTACTGTCCACCTGCCTGCTAAAGGTCTTAGTCAGTGGCCTAAGAGAGTTAAAACAAATACTTCCGCTTAGATAATACCACTTGCCAAATTACTTACCATATTCTGACCACTGATCTGATGTTGGTGTGACACTTGAAAAGTTTCTTCAATTATTTTCTCCCATACTCACCAAGTGACACACTCATGCTGCCCATGATATGCTCTACTAGACCATGACCACTTCCAGTGTAAGTAGTATTTTGTAAACATCTTCACACATCACTCGTGTTTTCCTTAAATCAGAAGCAAGCCTGCTACCAGCTGACTCTTCACCATGTACCAGCTGACTCTTCACCATGGGTATAATGAATTTTAGTTTCTATTATGTCGCTACCTAGTCTGCGAGTTTTCATGTATTCCTGATAATTGCAGCAATGTACGGCACATATATCACAATGCTGCCATTAAAATTAAGAGGGCCGTATGTACAGATACATGTTAGTACCAGAGTGCACTAATTTATTTTAGTATTTTATCACTTCTGTTACTCGGGTTGAACTACACTCCATTTTAAGCAAAGCACTTTGCCTGTATGACAACTGCATACTGGTCTATAACATCCTGTAATGGCAAAGAAGCTCTACTCAAAAGGAAACTGAGTAAGTGAATAGGGCTCACGAAAATTTCCAAAGTCAATGGGTAATATCAGTTTATTTTTACAGTCATCATTCTACCCTCCCACACCAAAGAATGTAGCTTCCCACCACGGAAAACTTTCTAAATAAAATCTTCTTTTTCCATCCCCAGAAATATCTTCCTATATAATCTAGTTACCCTGCTTCCTACTTTTAATTTAGGATTTTCCTGACTACCAGAAAAAAGCCTCAGCAAGTGCAAAACTGAATTGAAAGTAATTAGTGTTTGTTATCTATTGAAGAGAAACAAATAAAAATCAATCCCTCATATCTACTTCAAAATATCAGTTACATTCAGAACACCATTTAAATTATTTTTTTTAAATGGTGTTTTGGAGAAAAACATTAATTCCCTGACATTTTTACCTCTATTTTTTCAAGTGTGTTAATTTCACACTTAAGTGTAAAGGCTTTTTTTGTTTGTTTGTGTGCTTTCAAAAGAAATATCATGTCTTCAAACATTAGCAAGCCAGATTCTGAGCACAGAAAAAAATATATATAAGTATCAGTTTTGTCACCCTCTGGTCTGAAGCAGTTGGAGTGTATTTTGGGACCCATGCGATGAATGACTCCAATGCAAAGTTAAATAAACAGGAACAATTCCATCTGTGGTTAAAATTATATTTAGTTAGCTCTGGCCCTAACTTTCAAAGTACAAATCTTAAAATATGAAATAATCCTTGATTAAGTTCCCTGAAGCCTGGGTATTAAACAAACATCTGCAAAAAGGTTTTTGAAGTTATTCATAACTGCTTATATCTTTATCTGTTTGAGAACCCAAGCAAGTAAAATAAAGTCTCAACAATTTATTTCCTTGACAAACAAGGAGAGAAAAACTGTAACTTCCAATTATAGACATTTCAACTAATAACAGTCCAGCTTGCTTCTGTTTATATTCTATTGACTAGGTGTATTGTGCTGACTAAAATTATGGCTACAATAATCAAAAAAGCAGACAGATTAAGATTTTACAGCACAGCATGAAAGCAGTCTGCCTCCTTTGTGTTTCAGTGTTCTTAGCTTTGGACACAGATATGTCTTTCAGCATCAAACACTGATGGCACTTTCTCAAATTAATTTTTAAGAATATGCCAAATAGCTAAGAAGAAAAATTTACTAGACAAGGTTTGACAGGTTTTTCTCATTTTTAAATCAAAACTGTTGATAAACTTCCTGTATTTACTCGGAAAAAAAGCTGACAATCTCATATTTCAATAAGGTAATACACAAGTTGGAGCAGGGGGCAGTTTTGTCAGGGTTTGGGGGTTTTTTTTGTTTGCACTGTACGGTGGCAAGTTTCCCTAGGGTTTGTTAAACAAATCACCAAGCAGACAGTATGGATGCTGAGAGGTTTAACTCACCACTAGTTTGTGCTCCTCACCCTCAATCACCTACACCAACACTGCATGTCAAATTGACACAGGAAAAATAGAAAGGGTATTTTATGTTAATAAGAATACCTAGATTCCACAAATTCGAGGTGCTGTTACCGTCTCTGAACACCAAGTTACATATGCCTTTGGATCCCCCTAAGGAACTGCACACAGGATAAGGAAGCAGCATAGTTGGTTTTGTTCCTAACCCAGTTCAGGTATACTTACATGTAATTTTATGTTTTGGCTGTTTTTTTTAAAAAACATTAAATGTTACTGCACAATCCTATGTACTTCAAAACTATGATAATATATTAATTTACACTAAAAAAGCTCATTAGAAAAATACATATTATACTTAAAAATCAACTGTTGACCAGCATTCAAGTATGTATAAAAGATAACAGTTTAAACGAATAAATAAAAAAGAAAGTATTTCACTGAAACTAGCTTTTAAAAAAACCCCACAACACACAACAAAAAAAAACCAAAGCACAATAACAAAACCAAAATGCCATGTGAAGTTTTTAAGCCAGTTGCAGGCTAAGCCTTGAAATATGTCTGGAAACAGGCACTTGTTCCTCAATCTTAAAAGAAACTTTAGCAGTTTGTTGTGATCTGGGAGATTGCCATATTCTTTCAGTATCAGTAATGAAAGAGGTCTGAAGTACTTTTTCAGAGACATTTCAACATCATTCTTATCAAATGTCCGGGGTTATATCTCAAAGTGTCAAGGCTACACCATCATTGAGTCTGTCCTTAACTTTGGAATTATATGTCCCAACAGTCAGGTCTTTTTTTAGAGCCCAAGTATGCACAAGAGTGTACCTACAGAAAGTGCTTCATAAATTTTGAAGCTGTAACTAAAAGAAGGGGAAAAAAAAAAAGCTAAAACCCCACACCATTTAATTTTCATTTGCTAGTAAATGATACTTAGTTGTTTTGTTCAAGAGCCGTATTTGTAGAAGCAACGTAGAAAAAGAACAGATACCAGCTACACCTGCACGTGTGTTGCTTCTGGCTTCTTTACACCAAGATAAATAAGCACAAAGAAGGCTGAGCATAGTTAGGAAGACACTTTGAATCTGCCACGTAAGTTAATGCCCAGAAGCAAAAACATCAGATAGGAAATGACCATAAAAAGCAGGTCTGCAAGGTAATTGTTCAGAAAGCACGGACATGGAAAATATGAAGAGCAATGCTGTGGCACAGAACCACAGAAAGAAAAGAAACCACATGCAATGCATAAGTGCAAATCGAAAAACAAAGTGAAGATGCACAGGAATGAAGATGTGGGGTGCAGCAAGAATAGCTTCTGTGTTTAAACACAACATCAATTTAAGCCTCAGTAATCTTAAGTGAGTATGCATGCAAGAAACACTAAAACCACATCACTGTTACCATCAAAATGATCCTATAAACGCTCCAGAAATAGTCTCTATTCTTGTCCTAGAGGTTCAGTGTAAAATCCATTATAAGCAACAGCTGCACTAGAGGAGGGTGGCCAGCAAAATCATTGAGAAAAACAGCCAGGACCTGTGCAGGCACGCAGAGAGAGGGGGAATCGGAAGGGAACAAAGCAACCCCACTCCAGGCAGACTGCCGCATGCATCGAGCAGCCTCCTACCGCATATTAAAGCCGTCATTTTAAACCGGAGCGACGGCCTGGCATGGCCAGAGGCCGTCTCCTCTCGCCCTTGTTTTGACGGCGGCGGCACTTCCTCTTTCGGGACCTCCCGAGGCCTTTGCCCGCGGATCGCC
>NW_009728738.1:0-3986 GCF_000703405.1 Apaloderma vittatum
ATATATATATATATTCCTTATTGAAAAACCACTGCCTTACTGTACACTTAAACCAAGAAGAAAAAAAACAAAACTAAAACACAAAAGGTGCTCAAAAAAAAAAAAAATCCAATGTACGCCTTGTACATGAACGGGCATTAGCCAAACCAAGTTACCTGCGCTGCCACTTTTCTCAACTTGTACGTTCTGCTTGCTGCTGTTTTGAAAAATGCTGTCTCATTTAAGAATTAAAAGTATATATATAAAACAATAAAATCTTGATACTTTACAGTTTCTATTTCCTGTTTTTCTCCTCTGGCTGCTGGAACTATTTTTGATGTTAAAAAAAAAAGTCCTTCAAACAATCATCAATGGATTTTTTATTAATTATTTCTCTCCTTAAGTGAAATATATGTAATTCCATGAACTGCTTCTGTCATAGATGGAACAGTGGAAGATCTTTGGGAAACCAGATGTACCAGGGACAGGCAAGTACAGGCTGCTGGGACAGAGAGGTTTCCTGACTCTCCATCTCCATTAATGGTTTAAAGCTAGAGATGGATCGGTTCAGATTGGACGTTAGGAAGAAGTTCTTCCCCATGAGGATGGTGAGACCCTGGCACAGGTTGCCCAGAGAGGGGGTGGAAGCCGCATCCCTGGAAGTTTTTAAGGCCAGGCTGGATGGGGCTCTGGGCAACATGGTCTAGTGGGGGATGTCCCTGCCCATGGCAGGAGGGTTGGAACTAGATGAGCTTTAAGGTCCCTTCCAACCCTGACAATTCTATGATTCGATGAATCTATCTTCCCTGCCCTGCTGGTGGCCCCCAAACTCTGGTCGAAATTTGACTGCTGAACACAGTGGTGCTGCTCAAAGTGCTGCTCCAATTCTGTGCCTTCACGGCACTAAAACTAGTGTAAAATTTTTTCCTGGAGCTGAGAAAGGCTAGAGAAAAGCAGAATTATGTGCATCCCGCTTACAAAACAAATCTGAACTATGGGATCGTGTGGCCACTGAGCACAGCAGGTTGGGGTTTTTTTAGGCTGCATCTCCTGGTGCTGTTAACATGGCCTGCAAAGTTGTTTTTAGTGCTGGGCTCCAGGCACTTGAGTTGAAGCATTATTTATTTCATTTGATGGTTATATGAATTCATGAAACGCTGGTTCCTCCCCTGGAGACAGAAAGATGCAGGGACTGTCGTTAACCTGGTTTTTAGGAGCAGGACCTGATCAGCAAAGCTGCCCCTTTGCTATTATTTCACTTTGCCAAAACTTGGTATCTCCCCTCTGCTGTAGAAAAAAAGAGCATCGTTGCATCACAGTGTTATTATTTAACTTCACTGTAAACTATTTGCATAGTTTCAACTAATGGGTTCTTCAATGAATTTCAAGCAGGTGGTGAGCTATGTCCTTGTGTGAGCTTGTGTAAGGAGAGCACACCTAGCATGAGCCGACAGAAGTATGTATCTCCAGGTGATACCACCTGGAGGTGAGAGGGAAAAGGAGCACAGCAAAGCAAGACCGACGAGCTGGCCCATGACTACAGCTCGCATTCTTCTTTCTCTAGATGTTCATGTGACCCACCAAGCTGCATCTGAGTTTGTTAATTTATAAGCCTAGAAAACCAATCTCGTACAGACTGTTATTTGCTGAGATCTGGTGGAGTAAATGTTTTTCTTGCTCCCCTCTCTGTAAAGAAAAAAAAAGGACTCTCTTTTTTTTTTTTTTTTTTTTTTGGTAGAAAGCTGGAATTGCTGCAGCAGCTAGGTTACACAGCCACATTTCACTAATCTTTCAGCTAGGATAGACTGATTTCCCATTAATAAACAGGGAATTACACTTGCCAGAATTTGATGCCTACTAGCTGTCCCAAAGTCCTTTAAAAGGTACTGGTCTCCTTTGACTTTGGCACTGGGTAACAGATCCCAGCCTGTGTTGCAGCAGTTGGAGCTCCTGCAGATGTCTCGGTTAAATGTAACATAGCCCTGTCCTGCCTGTCCAACACAGCTCGATAGAGTACATGGCTCTAAAGCTGCCTCCTACTGATGGTCTTGCTTAAGTTAGTTATGAAAAAACAAAATAAACAAAAAAAAAAAAAGAAAGAGGAAAGATAAAAAGAAGTTGGTTTGGGACCTTTCTTGAGTGCCTCGGAAGTGAACAGCAATGCGGACAATTGGCTTGGTCTACCTGGAACGGCCACAGGTTCCCTTCATCATCTCTTGATTCTGCTGCTGCCAAGCACCTGCCTCATCTAAAGCAATAGGTGGGGCATCCTGAAGAACATGTTCCTGCTGGGCTTTAAGAGCTCATCACATTCAGTCTTATTGTTTCTATCCACGGAGGTGCTGTGCACTTCCCTTTTGCCCTCAGCAGCACAACCCAGCCATTACTGAGTCACAGAATCATAGAATCATAGAACAATTCAGGTTGGAAAAGACCCTTGGGATCATTGAGTCCAACCATTGACCCTACACTACAAGTTCACCCCTAAACCATATCACCCAACACCACATCTAAATGACACTTGAACACATCCAGGGATGGTGACTCAACCACCTCCCTAGGCAGTCTGTTCTGGTGTCTGACCACTCTTTCCGTGACGAATTTCTTTCTAATGTCCAGCCTAAACTTGCCCTCTTGCAACTTGCAACCATTCACCCTGGTTCTGTCCCTAATTACCTGTGAGAAGAGACCAGCACCAACCTCTCTACAATGTCCTTTCAAGTAATTGTAGAGCATGATGAGATCCCCCCTCAGCCTCCTCTCCATCAAACTGAACAGACCCAGCTCCCTCAGTCGCTCCTCATAAGATCTGTTCTCCAGGCCCTTCACCAGCTTTGTTGCCCTCCTCTGCACTCGCTCCAACACCTCGAGATCTCTCTTATACTGACGTGACTCTGTAAAATCCTGAGTACAGCTTTCCTGATGAAGCTCTCTCCCTCGTCACCCTTTCTCTGCAGGGACCTTTGTTGGGAGCAGTGATTATTACACTTCTTCTGCCAATTTCATTTAAAAAAAAAATCTGAAAGGAAAACTAATTGGGCTTTGTGATACTTAGGAAAATTAAGTCTTCAAGGAAATGTAATCTTCAGCTCTTTATTTGACTGCAAATGCATTAATTTATTTAATTGTATCATCGATCAACACAGTACATGTAATTATTACCGCTATATAATGGATTGGAAAAAATTTATTGTCGTTGCCTGTGTAATCAGATACACTCTTGTTACTAATTTCTAAACAGTGTCGATGAAAAAAAGTGACCTTCCAGACTTAATTTCATGGCCTACTTCCTGAAAAATGAAATGGGAAGTGAGCACACACAAAAACCAGCACAGATGCAGAGTATGAGGCTGGTAACATCTGCCTTATTTGCTGCCCCCTCTGCCATTCATACAACTGAACTCATTTCCCTGTCCTTTGATATTACATTTCAAACAAAATCTTGAGCAGACCTCATCAGAACAGTCCTCTGGGCATTCGATTTCCATTCCCTCTGTCTTGCAGGTACAAATTATTATTTCATTTTACATGTGCAGGGACATTGAAAGCCCTGAACAGGCACTAGAAGAAAAAGTTTGAAATGGAATATTTAATGAGAGGCAGCAGCTGAGCTCTCAGAGAAATCAAAAGCTGCTGATCTTGAGGATTCATTGAGGGAATTTTTATTAATCTTATTACCCTAAAGAATTGCTTTTTATATATGTTTTTCAAACAGCATCAAATCTCCACCAAAACAGATACGGCAGTGCAAGCACCACACTCTCCGCTATTGACAGAAGCAATGCGGTATTTGCACATGATTTTATACAAGGCTGGCAGCGTGCGGCACCATTATTAGCACTTTGATATTTGATTATTGGTCTTTATTATTATTTATCAGAAGCATAAATCCAGCATTGTAACGAGCACCTCTGGTTCCTGTTACAGCGAGGAGCCTCCCAAAAGCCAAAACTCCCAAAACTGCTGCAAACAGCCCCAGTTCACAGAATCACAGAATTATTGAGGCT
>NW_009728739.1:0-11487 GCF_000703405.1 Apaloderma vittatum
CCCAGCCAATATCCTCTGTAATTTGGGTGGCTCCAGCTCCATAAACTATCTGCTGCCCACTTACTTAAGGAGAGAGCCAGGTGGGCAGAAGAGCAAGTGGAGACGACTTCTTTTTCAGCCCTATAAACACAAAAACTTAGTGGCAAGAAGAGCACCTGAAGCAGAATTGCGCCAGGAACATGCCAAAAGCACCACCTGTCTCTACGTACAAGCAGGTCCCTGAAAAAAGTCATGACATCCTCCAGTAGCTGTAATTTCCTGAAGAGAGATACTGAGGCCACATTAGCGAACTTTTCATCAAACCCTGGGCACGTTAGGTGGGTGACCTGGGCTCCATTGAATGCTCTGCAACTACGCAAGTTAAACTACTGTGCCTTGGGCTCTCAGTTTATAAAACGAGGCTGTGAATTATCTGCTTCTCTGGCATACTATAATAATTCATCCATTAAGGCAAACAATGCTTGGGAACAGTGTAAAGTAATACTTCGAAACCGGAGACAAGAGTCGTATTCGTCAGAATTCCCACTCTGAGAAGGTGGCTTAACAAAATGCTCCTGTCAAATTTGATTAGAAAGTGGGTGATAACATCAGCCCTATTTCTCTAAGTAAAATGCAACTCTGCAAGGCAAAATGTGTTTTTGCTCTCACCTTCCCTGCTTTTCCCTATTCCTGCCTAAGCCTGTAAAAGACTAAAATCATGTAAGAAAATTAAATGAAATCCTACGGACCACGACACTACAATAAGTCCCCTATAAAGGCACAAATGATTTTCTTTCAGTGCTTGCTTGTCATTCAATATTGCAGAGAGACAACAGGGAGAGGCTGTAGGAAAGAGACTCAATTGTTTTATTGGAGTCATTATGTTTGTATTTAATAATGATCATGTATCAAGGAAATGATTATTTGATGAAATGCGCAGCTGTACAACTGCAGGGCCTCTGTATACTCCAAACAACCCACTACAATCAGCCTCTTATCTTCCTCCTCTCACTGCACTGCTGAGCAACCCCAGAAGGCTCAGAAGACAACTGCCCTTCAGGAAGTGGCTTTAAGGCTCCAACTCACTAACGAGCTCATCTTTATCTTCAAGGGCAGAGTCCAAATGTGCCAGCTACTTCCCTCTTTCCCAAAAGGGAGAGAACTATGAAAAATGGGTGTAATACTTCTGCAATTTCTGTAATTTCAAAGTTATCAGAAGAAGCTTCCATTTTTGAGCAAAGATTAAAGCAGGAGCGGAACACAGGCTAGATTATTAAATACAACTATGAGCACGGAGGCTATGACAGGATGACTAACAGTAGGACATTTTAAGTTAATGGTCATTACTCAACCCTTATCCAAACTCACGCTGTTCGAAGAGCAAGCAGTTTCCATCACTGATTACACGGGGCATGGACCTTGATCTTGCAAAACTGTTTATGTGGATGCTTCCGTGAAACTCAAGGATGATGGGATTAGTGCCAGGTTGTTACAGCAGAAAGAGAAAAAAAGAAGGGCTTTTGCCTAAAAGTGACCAGCACAGGGGTTCTAACCGTTATCACTGGGACAGAAAGCTGGAAGTGCAGTTATGGTAGCACTTTTTGTTTCGGGGTGGCAGTGGCCTCCAGGTAAAGCTTGTGAACTGGAAAAGCACATCAAGAACTTGGCAAAGTCTCTAAAAGTTGCTGCTCAAAACCATCAAAAATAATAATTCCTGAAGTATTAAATAAATATTTAATTTAGACATTTTTCAGAGAAGACTGGATCAACAAACGCAGATTCAAGGTCAAACGCACCCAAGGATTTTAAATTTAACAGAATTTAATGAAACAGCTCTGGCAGGCCTCTGTCACGCACCACGTCTCTGCAGTTGTCATTGCAAAGGAACAGCTTGCTTGCAATGTTCAGTTCAGTGCCCTTTTGGGTAAATTACTTGGAAAACATATTTATAAAGACCTGATATGAAGTTGCTACATTTGCTAGAGCACCATGCAGTCCAGACCATCCTGAGAAGAAAATGCGGTAGGTGGTATACTTTCTCTTTTGCAGAAGAAACTAGCATTTGCTCCTGGATGGGACTAGCAGCATTTCAGCTTGCATTTGCATTGATTTTAAAGGAGAATTAAGAGCTAAGGAGAAGAGTGGCAGCTAGTTAAAGCAGTACAGAAGCAAACGGAACAGGAACGCTGAGCCATCCCGAGCCCACAGTCTGTCCTGTCAACTGCCATCTTTAGGAAGTCCTTAAAACAGCCTACGACCACGTCCTAGTCAGTATGTTAAAGAACATAAAGCAAGCTCTTGCGATTACTTCTGATCCAGCTTATTCCTCTGCTCAGCAGCATTTTTGCTTACTCCAGCTGTTCTCCTAGCAGAGCACTGGTCAAAACCCTCACCCCATACACAAGTGTTACATTAAACAAGCAGGGTCAGGATTTCACCCATACACACGGAGGTCAACACACCGTCCTCCTGACATATTAAATACGGTCATGAACTGATCTTTGGACTGTTTGGGTTTTGTCAGCCTTCAGGGCATGCTGAAAAGCTCGCATGTGAACCTCTGCTTTTAAGGGGAACATCACACACGGGTGGCTGAAAATGCTCTGGGAAGGTTTAAGTTAAGATATTGTAGGATGCATTGATTAATTTTTGGAGAAGCTAAGAAGTCTGTCATTGATTCACAAACTTGTAAGAGACACAAAACGCATCGCTGAACTGTGACATCCTGTTAGAGAGCAGCAAAAGTCCAGGCAGAAGGGCTGCCTGGTAACAAGAGCCTCGAGTTCAACTGTGCTCGTGTGAGGAGGTCAAGCTGGCCCGGTCCCTCCTCTCCCTTTCAAAAATGGTGTTGCCAGCACAAACAGCAGCATTTTGTTTCTGGAGATCTCTTTCAAGAATTAATATCCTTCCCTCCTCGCAGGTGCTTGTTTCTCATTTTTATGAATCCACACTTCTGCATTGAGATTTTAATGCCACAAGAAAAAAAGTATCATTAGAAGCAGATTTGCTTAGAAGAGCAAATATCACACTTCTGTTTTCCAAGGGCAATTATTTACATTTTTAGTCTTTGGAATACAAACAATTTCATTACTGAAAACAAGCAGGGTCTGCTCAACATCTGTACTCACAATGAATCTGTGCCCACCAATATTGTTCATGCCTTTTCCACATTTCTTTTCAAATTTATAGTTGAATGTATTACCAAAATCACTCTATGAATAGCTACATAAACCTAACAATCTTAATCTGAGCAGATTCAACTGCTTTGCTTCAAATGCTACATGCACTAACAGCTTCAAAAACACAGGCGATGTGAGTCATCAAGCTCACTCTCCAAAAAAGAAAAAAGAAGGACGCTAATAAAAAAGACCATTTGTAATGAAAAGGGAATTCCTGAAGCTGCTGAAGAGCAGGAGGCCAAGCCTGCGCACTATTTCGAAGTGACCTCTCATCCGTGCAGCATCCCAGAGCTGAGCCACCAGCATCCAAAGGGGCATCTAAAGGCTGGCTCCATCGCCCAGGGATACCCCTGCACTGAGGACCACATTCATCGCATGCTCTAGATGGTGAAAAAAGGGAGATCTGGTGCAGACCTATTTCAGTAGTCAGACTCACTGATCTCCATACCTTCATGTGAATCTGGCTCTAAATGAACACTTGATGTCAGCCTGATGTGTGAAGAAGGCAGTAACTCAACATCCTTATGTTCTTCTGAAGTATAGCTCTTTATTTTGTCTGTGCACAGCTATGAACTGCGATGTAATCTGATTAGATGCTAGCAATATTCAATGAGGGAAAGGGATAATACAGTTACAGCAAATGGCTTGGAACACCAAGTGCAATTCCACTGCTCACTCGGCAGAAAACACACTGCTTATTTTCAATTGGCAACTTCCATAGAGGCTGTGAAAAGCCTATAGGGTATCTCTCCAGTTTGTATTTAGCTATCAGCCTTGCAAACACCTCTGGCTCCAAAAGCTCCTTAATGCAGATCTCCCAGCTACCTATGCTGCTGATCCCAACTCAGCAAGCATTTCAGCTATGACCAAATGGCTGTTGCCACTGAAGCACAAAATCAAGCACAGACGGGACAAGCAGGTGCAAAAAGCAGAAGAAAAGATTTATTTTTTTAAAAAAATCTAAGTCAGCAGATCTAACTGAAACCCCACAGCAAGCAGATCTGCAGAATAAGGCAGTGCTATTTTTACATGCTGTCACTTCTTCCTACAGAGCATGCTTCCATAGTGATTGGAGGGAAAGATCATGAAGGGACAAAAGTAGGTAAAAATCACCTTAGGGAATTATCAGTTCAAGAAGTTTTAGAGAATGTCCATTACATTTCAGTTAGTTATAAAGGGATACAGCATCACCAAGCCATCAAAAGACTCAGTGCACAGGCTGCCCAGAGAGGTTGTGGAGTCTCCTTCTCTGGAGACCTTCAAAACCCGTCTGGACACGTTCCTGTGTGACCTACTGTAGGTGATCCTGCTCTGGCAGGGGGGCTGGACTAGATGATCTTTTGAGGTCCCTTCCAACCCCTGACACTCTGTGACTCTGTGAAGTACTGAATGCAGCATCTTAGTCCCTGGACGCAAGGGGAAGCTCTGCTCCTGTCCCAGGTATGCAGGGATGCAGTTTCTTCTCGCTGGGGAACCTCGTGCCTCTGCTCAGCGTTAATGACCTCTAACTGCAACTGGCATATATGGGGGGTAATGGTCGTGGTGAGGCTTCAAACAGCAATATACACCCTCTTCCTTACTTTCTCAAGGCAGCTGCTCTGCTTGCTCCAAAGGCCACTTAAAAATCATCTCAAGTACGTACTGAGATACCCATGGCTCAGCTTCATCCCCCCTCATTTTAGTGTGCCTCCAAACTCATTTCAGCGTGGCTTGGTAGAAGCCTAGAGATTAAAAACACATCGACTTTGCAGACTTCACCTCTAAAACTCTGGAGAGTCATCAGCAGACACAAGGAGAACCAGCACACACCAGTGGCAGATAATGAAAGGGTAACAATTCAGGGCACCAGTGTTTGCAACTTCCAGATTGCCTCAAAGCTCATTTTGACTGGTGTTACATATAAAGACAATTGTGCTGTTCACTGGCTCAGCTCTGGAATAGTTAACTTGTTTTGTCCTCATCGATAGGAATTTTTTTTTTTTTTACGACAGCATCCCACTTATTTTCAATTTCAGCTTCCTCAGCCTTACTACAATGAATTTTCACAAAAGCAAAGCAGAATGTCACTGCATGGGTTTGACACCAGCTGGCTGCTTAAGCCCACAGTATGAAGAAATTTGATACACAACACTGAACTCAGCTGGAAAAAAAAAAAGTAATATTCCACCTGTTTCAGAAAGTGAAATGAGGACAGTCATCTCCAAGTAGAGAAATCAGAGGTCTTTGTGCTTTTGGCCACAACCTCAGTAAACACGTGCTCTGCGACACAGCAAACTCCAAATTCGTACTTTTGCATTTAAAAGAGGTACAGGCATTTTCTCCTTTACTCATAAGCAGCAAGTGAAGCAAGTCTCACACAAGAACAAGGCTGCATGCAGATCAGGTGAGACAGCTTACAAGCACAGGACTGCTCCCCAGATCTTTGGCTGCTTTGAGTGCACAGATTCACACGCTCTGCAGGCAAAGTTCTGTTTATCCCACAAATCCTTCCAAACAATCTATGCTGTCAGGCTGCATTTAAAGTGTGCCTGCTTAAATCCTGAAGTGTGCAGCAGGAGAAAAGCTTCAAGAGGTCTTTGATTCATAAAAAGAAAAAAGCGCAAGTTATGGAAAAAGATCAAATGAAGCTGCAGAGGTGTACGGCATTACAAACACGGCACACAGCAAGGCACTTGGCAGCGCTGATTGGCAAGCAAACTCCGAGGACCTGTGTATTTCTTTTGTGAGGGCAGAGCAACTGGGTTTCTTCTTCCAAAGAAGCTGTGTTGGGCTGTAGCGAACACATCTCTGAACATTGGAACAGCAGACGCACGTAATTCTGCCTGAACTTGCCCACTGCAAAGCACACAGATGCAATGCACGCCAGGTCTGTAAGATCTGTGCAAGGAGGCTAAGTTTTAAAATATCCCTCAAACATCCTTAGTAAGAAGAACTGCAAGAAGCTTCAGAAAACCAAGATCTGAATCAATGAAAAACACTATAAACCAAAAGACAGAAAGAAACCAAAGATGAATTAAGTGCAGGGTTTTGCAAATCCTGAAATTTGAGCCTTAAAATTGGCAGCAGAAGCCATCCTGTGCCCACAGAAGTTGCTGTTACAGCACTGCTGCTTCTTCTTTTTAGCCACTCTCTCACTGCAGTACAGAACACCTTTTGTGCCTCCTCCTGTTCAACAGCCTGTAGGAGAGGAGCACAATGGGATTCACACCTTACGGCTTCACGCAGGACAAACCTTCAGAGTAATAACCATTTGAGCCAAGTCCTGCTCATCTTATAGTCCTTAATCATCAAACCAGCTGGGGTTGGGCAGTTTCCAAGGCTGCCATCCACACAGAGAGTGCTGCTGAGGCTTTCGTAGCAAGAGCCTGCAAACCTCTGCTAGTACCCTGCTTAGGGGATGCCCCTTCTTCCGCTGCAGGGAACTCCACGTGCCTGTACTGCTGCCCTCCAAACACTGGTGTAATGTCCCTCCTTTCAGCATCTCATGAAAAACAGAGAGACACAAAACAACTCAGGCCACGGGGGACCTCGAAAGTCCATGTAGTCTGCTCGTCTACTAAAAGTGGGGACAACTCTGATGAGGTTCCTGGGGGTCTGTCCCGTCCAGTTTTGAGTGTCTCTAGGGCTGGAGATGCCTGGTATCATCTTCTAGTTACTGACCAGTACCACTGTGAAAATTGCTTTTGCTACCCAAACTCTTGAGTCCATTGTTCCAGCAGTTCAAATCCACATTTTTCCATGCACCTCTTGGGAGGCTGTGTTCCCCTGACACTGCTTCATCAACATAACACAGTAAATACATGTGGAAACTGTTTATTGGTTTTTTCCAAGTAAAAGCTTTGATGCCAAAGGAATGCACGCAGAACAGCATTGTCACAACCCAATCTGCAGAAAATTACATCTGTGGTAATTTCAAAATGACACAAAAACCAATTAAAGTTCACCTACAAAGAGCGACCAGCCCAACTGCTAACTCGTTCAATGTACATGTGCATTTACTTTTGCTGCATTTCTTAAGGTTTCTCAAAAACCAAAATCACGGTACTTTACAGTTAAGCCAATTTTAGTATAGAAACATTCATCTGGTCATTTGACATGTCCGGTAATGCAGGAAATCCATCTAAACCACACAGCTCCTCACACGCTCTGATGCCTCCTTGTTCTTCTAGCAGACCTCATCAACCTGTGCCTTTGATACACAGTTGGCTGTGACCTAATGCTATTAATTTGTCCATTAAAGACAAAAGGAAGTGTCAAAGTTAGATGGAGGATTCCTGACCTAGGCTTTAAGCACTGTAACCCACATGACTAGCATAAAAATTATAAGTTTAGAGGAAAGTGCTTAGAAAGGGTCACCTCCTATATAGAATTTATTAACTACTACCCCCAGAGACCAGCTTGATTTAGTACCATGTAACCCATATTCCAACATTTCACAGTGATACTATTATATGAAAGGTTTCTCTTCCATCCTGCTCAGCCATGTGAAATCACTTCACCCAGCTCCTCTCCCAAAGATGATGAACTTGAAGGACAGGTCACTCAGAAATTACACACACACAAATGTGCACATTGTTATAGAGAGTTTGAGGAAATCCATATTTGTAACATTATGCTGGACATGCTGGGGAAGAAAAGCCTTGGATCACTCAAAAGAAAGTCAACTTGCCATGTACACTCAAAACCAGTTTGTAACACACAGGGTCGACAGGGATGAGGAGATTTTAGTTTGCTAACTGAAGTGAGAGCCAGCCCCTAGGTTTTAGAAGGTTTAAGACTTGAGCTCTAGTCTCAAACCTTCAAGCGTAAGCTTGACTCAAATCCATCTGCTGCACACCAGCATGTTCAGCTCTGTCCTAGTCTGAAAGGCAGAAATCTTGCAAGACAGTGAAAAGTACAGTCTGCAGGATAAGGATGCAGTAACTCTGAAAAAGTGTGGAGGAAAGAGGTAGTTACTGAATTGCTCACCTTCTCCTGATGGGTAGTAATCACAGAATGGTTTGTGCTGGAAGGGACCTTAAAGATCATCTAGTCCTCACACTTCTGCCATGGGTAGAGACATCTCCCGCAAGACCAGGCTGCTCCAAGCCCAATCCAGCCTGGCCTTGAGCACTTCCAGGGATGAGGCATCCACAGCTTCTCGGGGTAGCCTGCTCAAGTGTCTCACCACCCTCACGGTAAAGAACTTCTTCCTAATATCTAATCTAAATATACCGTGCTCTAGTTTAAAACCATTGCCCCCTGTGCTGTCACAACACGCCCTTGTAAGCCGCCCCTCCCCAGCTTTCCTGTAGCCCCCTTCAGGTACAGGAAGGCTGCTATAAGGTCTCCCCGGAGCCTTCTCTTCTCCAGGCTGAACAGACCCAACTCTCTCAGCCCGTCCTTGTAGGAAAGGTGCTCTGGCCCTTTGGTCATTTTTGTGGCCCTTCTCTGGACCCTCTACAACAGATCCATGTCCTTCTTGCGTTGGGGGCTCTTGTGTTGTAATGCTTTAAGGCACAGATTCACGAGCTGTGTTTTTCCCAACGACGGTGTGTAGCCTACTGCAAGTGCACAGGCAGGGCAATGCCCAGGCTGCAACACAATTGTGTGGGGATGATGGCAACTGAAGAGCACACACAGCAAAGCATCTTCTCACCATGTACTCATCAATAAGTGACCCCCAGCTGAGTGGCTTAACAACACTCAAGTGTCTATACTGAATGCCTGAACTGAAAAGTAATTTATGGTTTTATTTAGAGGGAGCTTCCCAAAAGAGGGCAAAGGTGCCTCAAATTGTTTTCCCCAGAGTAAAGTACATCTGCAGACAGATCTTGAGGAGCAGCTAACACACACGAGTTTAATAACATGATATTGCTCTCATTCCTTGACATTCTCTTGGGGATTGAAGGGTCAACGCAGGCCAAAATTTTGCAAATTTAAACTTGCGGTTAAGAAGAAAACACAAAACACACACACATACACTGCCTACATCATTTATAGACCAGACACAACCTATTCCTGAAAGAATCCATCCATTTCTCCTGCTTATATAAATACCCACCAATCAACTTAACCACGCTAAAAGAGCCAAACACTTGGACTAGTGAGTAGTTTTGTTACCACACATGTCAAAGTGAAAATCAACCTTAATAATGTGATACAAACAAGATTTTTATATATATCTATATTTCTAATGTGCTCATTTTTAATGTGGTCAACCTCTGCAGTTACGCTCTGGTAAGCACAATGTATCATCAGTCTTAATAGACTTCCAATGCAACATCAGTTTCTGATTTATTTCCCCCCATCCCATATCCTCTTCAGAGTCCATTTCTATTTCAAGCATCAGTACCCAACATTTGCAACATCTGCAGGTTGCCAAGCCAGTTTATCTATGGAAAAACGGATACCAACTACTTGCCAACAAAGGAAAACACACCCTGTGCTGAAAACTACGGTGAGCTTCTGCTTTTTCCATCTATCTATAAATATGGCAATGCCAACTGCTAATGAAAGCAGACAGGTTCAGATGGTGTAAAAGCTGCAAAAGCAATACGACATGTCTAAGTCTCTAAATATATATATTAAAAACAAGGCTAAAAGCCCTCTCGCCAAAACCCTGTACAGGGATAAACACTCAGGCTTTTTATGCCGCATTAAGGAGAACAGAGCGCGGTTGATAAAGGCCACCCCTGTGGAGAGAGCACTAGATATTCAGTAAGAAGCACAGAAAACACAGACCATGAGATCCGTTGTTACATGGTACTAAACCACGCTCTCCTCAGGCTCCTGAGGAGCCCTTCGGCTGCCGGAGTATCTGCCTGTGACGTAAGCTGACAGTGACTGCAATGCAGCACTCGTGCGGGCGCTGATTATCTCTGAATTTGTGTTCCGAGGCAGAAGCACTGTCACTCATCCTGAGCAAACTCAAGGGCATGCCTTCAACAGAAATAATTGCCACGTTTAATCTGTCCAGCTGCAGTCCATTTCAGATACCACCGCTTGCAATAGGCTTTAGCCTAGATTTTTGTAACGGTTTGTTTAAAGTAGGTAAAATAAATGATTCAATTAACAAGATAGCCCCTAAAGAACTGGGTTTTGGTACGAGAGTAAGGATGGTATAACTGGGTCTTGATGTAAGCAGTATTTCTATGATTAAGAAAAAAATCTGTCCAAAGAAAGTAGTTAGCTTTGGTAATCTGCCATTCCCAAAAGCATCAAAAGGCTGAGAAAGGCACAGCTTGCAGGTCAGACTAGAATAAAACAAGAACAAGATACCTTGGTTGGTAGCCCAAGATAAACCAGCAATACACGTGGGATATATCCTGTGCTCTGCATTATTTTCCTATCCGGGACATGTGGAAAAACCCTATGGCAGCAGAGGTGGGAAGTCCTAAAAAATTGTGTGGAGACTGATGAATCATAAATGTTAATAACAACAGAATCATGCTCAAGTTGCTACGGTTTATCTACCACGAAAAGCTTTACATCAGGTTTGCTAAAATGTAGGTGAGCTGAGGGCAAATGTAGGCATGAAACAATTTAAAGATGTATTGAGCTCCAAAGAGAGACACAAGTTATCTCCTACGAAAACAAAATTAAAACTTACACTATTTTAAAGCACTTAAGAAGGTGATTGAAGACAAAATAGCTACAAATCAGCACCAGCAACTACCCATCCAATGACTCCTCCACTTTACTAGAGGCAGCTCTTGCAAGTGAAGTCAGCAGTTGCGACGGGCAGGGAGAGGGAAAGAATCCTCAGGGACATTTTTTTCTACCAAGAACCGAACGTGAGAAGAGTCCACTTTCAACCTAAAGTGCATGCAGAGGGCGGTACAATAAGGCTTCCTTTGAAGTTTGATTGCCTTTTGCAAAAGGAGGAGAAAATAATATCAAAAGAAATGAGCTTGCAAAATAAGGCAAAGAGATCTTTTTGGCAGAAGCTATTTTCCAAGCAGGCAGTGCTTTCCTCCAGTCCGACCACTGCGTGGAGCCGTCTCATGAGACTCACACGGACAAAGTGCTCCTCAACTGAACAGAGCCGCTGCCTGCTAGAAATGCTTCTTTCTTTTAAGGTTCTGTTAACCGAGTTGCACTGGAGGCATTTCAAACAACTTTGATGCTGCTGGGCTTTGGCAGGCAACAGTGTGAAATGCTGGCCCTATCTCTAACTTGGAGAAGTCACACTGAGGGGGACTACAACCACTTGAGGCCAGATGAGCACTTACCTTGGTCGTCTCTCTGCAAAGGCGCACTCCAAGAAAAAATGTTCTGACAGGCAGGCAGAGATCAAGAGTGAAAGTCCTGGCTGATTTCACAGAATCACAGAATGTCAGTGGTTGGA